>NW_010407377.1:812-12687 GCF_000710305.1 Buceros rhinoceros silvestris | reverse complement strand
AGGGAAGGGAAGGGAAGGGAAGGGAGAAGAGTAAGGAGGAGGAAAGGAAAAGGTAATGTCACACTGGCCTGTTATTTTATCTAAGCATATGCTTTGCAAGTGGTAATTTATCCTAAATGGCCAAACACTAACTGTTGTGCTCATTTGTGGTTGTTTTCATTCCTGCATGCCTTTCATCTAGTTCCATCATTTTAGAAGAACTAACACAGACTGAAGTATACAGTGAGCTGGTAAAGACTTCCAGTTGGCTTCAAGCGCATTTCTTAACTGGCGTTATTTTTCTATAGCTTCTGGATCTCAGGCAAACATTTAAGCTTGGCTTTAGGTTTATGCCAGGAAAAGTATTGGCTCAGATACCAATTTTAAAGATACCAATTTAAAATAATTTTCCCTCTTCCTCCCTTCTTTTCTCTTACTAGTAACAAAACAATAAACTTTTAATAAAATGGGGTGTTATTTTAGTTCTATAGAAATAATACTGTTCTAGGAGGAAAACCAGGTTGCAGATGGGTATTAAATTTGGCTGCAAAGACTACCTCTTACTGTTAAAGCTGCTACCAGTATCTGGCTGTCTGAAGACAGGTTGGATAACCCAGAGAAAATCATGGTAATAAAGCCTCATATTCCCCTGTAATATAAGAGTTATTTATTCTCTTGGCCAAATCTTTACAGTTTGGTAAGATTTTCTGAGTTCAATATTACTGTGAATATTGCAGCATCTGGAAATCACCAACTATATTCTTTCTGAGCACTTGGTGATCCTAAATCCCACCTTCCATACCCAGACTTTCATCGGACTCCATAGCCAACTGATTGGACTGCAGTTTTTTTAAAGAAAAGTTAATTTTCTGCACTATTTGTCACACAATGAGAAAAAAGAATTGAGTTAATATAATAAACATCAGTATTCTGGACAGTGGTCAGTAATAGAAGAAAAATACAGCCCATGGTATTTCTTCCACTCTAAGGTATTATTCTATTACAGAATGAGTATTCAACATGGTTGAACATTCAAGTTGTTGACCAATTTCTAAACATGAGTCCTTCTTAGTTTTATTTACGTTTTTCCACAGGATCAGTTAGATTTTTAATGAACATGTTGAATATCATCAGTACAAGATACTGTCTTTCTATGCAAATCTATGGGTGTTCTGACCTTGCACAACTGGGCCTTTACAGATGTTTCATTAGAGAAGACAAATTTTTGAATGTTTCTTCAACTCTTTCTTGAAAACTCTGCATCATCTAAAGGAAACTGGAAGATAACCAAGTGCAGTCATCTTCACAGGGTTTCCATCTTCTCCTGAGCTTGTTTTGGCTTTCCAAAGCTGCAGTGTCATTTTCGTTTAGCACTTCAGTTACCTGGCTTGGCTGCAGATACTGACTGAATGGAAGCACAATTAGAATATTTATTTTGTATAAGAGGGAATAAAAAACTTTAAGATTTGGAATAGCCTCTGTTTTCTTCAGTGAAGTTTGCCTAAACAAGTACCCCCTTTTCAACTCTGGCTTGAAACAGAAGTGCTCAGAAGTATAGCTAGCAGAGATTATTTAGCATGAGTTGGATTTGCCTCTGAGTACATTGGATCAAATTCCTTTCCCAGAGATAACTGCAATCTAGGTGTGCTAGTGCAATTTCTTCATGACTATATTCATGACTGGCAACAAAACCTGGTAGCTGGCATTGAAAGCTCTTCTGAGGAGGTATTATTCTTGCCATTTTTTGCACTATTGTCTTGATTTCCTGGGAGGACTGTGAATCTGATGTTGCCTTGCCAATGATTCTGGGTGCTCATGAGTTCAAAACTCCAACAACCATTTTACAGATGTCTAAGCAGGTTCATAGCACTGTATTTGTTATTGCTATGGCAGTGATTTCAAGCTCAGTTCCATATGTGTTATGACGAGCTTTGGGAATTGGATTAAATAATTATTGTACAGAGCTACTCCCAGTACCTTTTTTTTAATTTTTTTTTTTTTTTTTTTTTTTTTTTTTTTTTTTTTTTGGCACATCTTCAGCTGTCTCAAATCCTTCATTCTGAAATTACAACAGAAGTAAAGCCCAACCAAAGAGTCAAACTTACTTCCTATACCATGGGAACTTTACATGAGAAGGGAAGGTCACCTTACTGACCACATGTAAAATAAAGAAATATGTTATGAAAGTTGCTGAGATGCAAGAAATTTGTGATCTTCTGTTAGAGTTTTCAAAAAATTTCCAGTACCAGAAACAGTATGCTACGGTACAAAACTTTGCAGGATCTCACCTACAATGCCAATCTACTGTCCAGTATCCAAAAGCCATAAATTCAGCTGGAACAGGTTCAGTTAAGATGGTCAGAAGATTAACAGCTTGACTGGGAGAGAAAGACAATAGCTTGCAGAGTTTAGTGGAGAGAAGGTGTGAGGAGGTTGTGATTACTCCAACTACAAATGAACGAATGTGTATGTGGAAATACACAGTCAAGAGGGAGAAGAAGTCTTTGGACTAATGGATAACATTGAGTAAAAGAAAGTCCTGATACCGAAGTGAGGTTCTCATATGGCTTTGAAAGGTGATTCCAATAGAAAGGACAGAAATCACCCAGCTGAGGAGCAGTCTTGATGACCCGTGAAATCCCTTCTGGTACTCCATTCTTACTTTTTTAAAAAAACTTTCTGTCTAAAATACATTAATTTTAGATTTTTTCCTGCGTGTTCGGTTTTACCTAGTAGTGACCTACTAGGGCCAGCAAAAGGAAATTTCTCTATGTGATATCTGCCCTTTGTTTCATCCCTATGTGGTAAAACTACATTTTATCCCAGATCCATAATACTGTCTTAATTGCATCAAAGATGAACTAAATCACAGCAAGAGAGATGTCTACCTTTCTGTACATCTTGCTAGAAGTCAGTGGTTGCCAACATATATATACTATTTGAGTTCCTTAAAAAAAAAAAATATATATATATTTCCATTGCTCCTCCAGATTTAAATTTAAATGATTTAAATTTCAAGCCTTTGAAATATCCACCCAATGAGCAGGAGGTAACTTCCAGCAAGGAATTTGAGTTTCACTGGTACTGTCCCACTGTTTTAAAACAGTGAACCAGGAGAGTACTCAGCTAAATCTATGTTAATAATGACAGCTTAGTGTTGATAATCTCTGCCTTTTCTTTCTTTTAATTAGGCAAACTAACCCTGTTCCTTACTGTTTTGAAGAGAAGGATGGTCTGTAGTTCTCATATCCTTTTTTTTTTTTTCTGCTCATTTATCATGCCTGTTATTGTAACAGCCTTTACCTGTGTTTAATGGGCACTAGAGTTTTCTTTTTTTATTTTGCCCATTTAGGTGCCTAGATCCCCAGGGCAGACTAGTACTTTTTATGTACAACACTAACTACGAAAAATCCTCATAGTTCAATTGAAGCCCACAGTGATAAAAATTGTAATTCTGATTGATTGAGATTTGTTTCAGAACATTCACATTATTAAAGCCATTTCATTACATGCATAGATGACTTTTTTCTTAAATCTTCATACAAAAGGAGGCGCTGTGCTCTTGAACTTTCTCTGCAGCTTAATGGCATCAGTATACATAAAATTAAACTAAGCCCAAATTTTATCTCAATATTTATTTTATTACCAGTTGATGGGTCCATGGGCTGAAGTGCCATTCACAGCACAGGGGTGCTTCATAATAGACTAATTTGCATAAGTACTAAATAATTTACATATATAAATTATATATCAAAATGCTCTCTAGAATCTATTCAATTCAATGATATTGTTGTTTTGTAGCCTTTAATACTGTTGAGTCTTTAATATTTAAATCCAGCACCTCTTCCAAAGTAAACCCACAGGAATTCTTCAAATTTTTTTTAAGAACTGTACTGACTTTTTTTTATTATGACAACTTGAACTTGATTTTGCTGCACTGACAGATACACATCACTCCATCAGAATTTTGGGCTAATGAAAAGACTTCATATGAAGATTGTCTAAATATTCAAAAGGACATTAATCATCTAGAAGATTGTAGTTTTTCAGAAAGGTAATTAGGTGGGCATGGAGGCACTGCCTCAGTGATTCCTAGAACCTTCTCTGTTCAATGAACAATGAAAGGTTTACACTCAGCAATGTAAGCAAGAAAAGAAAGGCAGGCAGCCAGGAGGCCCAGAATATTATCCCATCTAGGTTTACAAAACTTATAAAATACCAGCAGAAAATCAAGTACAGCTGAGTGGATTAGAGGAGATCTTCCCAGGTTTTTCTAGTGATTTTTGGAGTTAAGGTTCAGTGGGTCTCCACAATACACAGTTTGGAGCGTTCATTTGTCAACATAAACTGCCAAATAAGAAGCATTTGTATCAGGTGATTAGGTACACTGTATATTAATGATACCTTGAACTTATAAAGAAAATCCTATCTTTAAAACACTAATTAAATTTATTCTGTAGATATAGGCAGAACTATTTCTAGCCTTCACAGTTAATGTGTTAAAATGTTTGGCCAGAGCTGTCACAATGTCGTTAACAAATCTATTTATTAATATGTAAGTCAAATTAGACCAAAAGAGTTTCTTAATCATGCAATTTTTTTAAAAATGCGAAATTATAGACATTCATCTAACCATATGCAGACTTCATTGTGGATGCCCATGAATCTGTTAGACACCTCAGACTTGTTCTATAGTCAGTGAGGGAAAATGCATTGTAATGGCATGATTCACCTTTCTATAATGTTCACATCTCTAATACATTTGATAAACTGAATTCTGAAAGTGCATGCTTTTGTCCACTGATTGTAAGGGAAGCCCAGAGTGATTATCCCATATGGAGTGATTTAGTACAGTTGACTAAACATGATGTCTAAAGATTTTTAAGATGACTTCCAGCCTTTGACTAATCTGAAAGCCCTGTGTTGTGTCTTCCAGCCCCTGTGGATGTCTAAGACACCACAGGACACATAAAATATTACTGGGTTCCTGTGAATGATTCCAGCCTTAGGTGCTCTCTTCAGGACGAGCACAGTTCTCTATAGTCTGCGCTCTGTTGACTGGACATGTTTTGATTCCCTAAACACAAGTGTCTACTGCAATCAGAAATGACTTAAAATGAATGAGACATCATCCATCAGATGTAACACGGGTCTGCAGAAGATCTGCATCCTTTGGCAGGAGGTGGAGTATGGTACTTCATGTTATGCATAAATTTAGCTGTGGAAACCATCCACTACTGTGAGAGCTTTCACATCTGTCCTAGATGTAAAAACCTACCTACATTTGATTCTCAGATATCTGCAGTTGAATCCTTTTTCCGAAGTTAGGGGGATTTAATTCCATTTCTCATAAAACTGTAAATAAAATCTGTCATTTTAGCAAGCTTTAGCTTTTGCAGGCGATAATCTGCCACAGGGTTAGAAAGTTGAGGTACCTATTTGCTTTATTTTTGACCTACTGAGCTGCATAATATTTAATATTTTACGTAGCTCCCAGCACAGGTAAAGCATTGCAAAAAACCCACCTTTTTGCTTTAGAAATTTATATTACTAAAATGCTACTAAATTCAAGTCAGGTAGCAAATGTTCTTTAAAAGAGTAAAAGAAGCAGACAACAAATCAAGCAGAACCGTACAATACACATTATTTCAGCTATCCTTGCAGACCTTGGGAGGGATTCAGTAGCTTGAACATAAGTGTCTAGCGCCGTGTGATATGCCCCAGGATACCTGAGACATCTGCATAGGACTGACAGGTATGTCACAGGACTTACAAGAGACTCGTGTCCTCCTAGACAGGCAGCGGGAGACGAGGTGGGGTTGCCTGAGATGTCTCAAGTGGCAACAGACGCCAATGTTTAAGCAATTGAATCCTGTTCTTTGTGTACAATAGACACTGGACCACCGTATGTGTTGCCTTGTCAGACACAATGCAGCTAGCATGAAAGCTTTCTCTCTGACAGGAATCACCATCAATGATTTGTCTTTTAAACCATGCTTAATAAATTATTAAGAAATAAAACCACATGCATTAAAGAAGCTTAGGGCTGGGTTCTGAGCTGATATAAATTATTGCAGCTGCACGGCCTTCAGTGAAGTGACTCCTTTCTTTTAATCAGCTGAGGATCTAACTCCTAATAGAGCTTACGCACATCTTTTGCATTTCACATCCACTGACGTGGGATTTCCTGGAGTCAAGAACATGTGCTGCTTGACACAGAATGTCAGGACATGGTGTCTTTGGGTGGCATCAGACATTGTCCCTTCTCTAGGAAGCATTAGTGTGTCTTGCATTTGCTCATTCCAGCCACGAAGAACAAAATGAAACACAAAAAAAAAAAAAAATCTTTTTTTTTTTTTTTTTTTAATATTTGGAATAAAAGCCATTTCTTTCGAAGAACAAAATGAAACACAAAAAAAAAAAAAAATTTTTTTTTTTTTTTTTTTTTAAGCTGTGCATTAAAGTCCATGTCCTTCAGCCATTGTATCGTTTTGGTAGCAATTGGGTCAGATTCTTGAGGGCTTGATCCTTCAGGAGGATGCAGATCATGGTTGTACTCATTCCTGTGAAGGATTCCAGACACACACACAGGGGAATAGGTGGCTGTGTCTGATCCAGTGTCCCATGGTACAGCCTTCTCTTTGGAAATAATTTCTGCTGCAGTATATGTGGCCTGTAACCACTCTGCCCGTTTTCCAATGGAAGACTGCAGAATTTTGGGTTAAAAATAAACACCTGTTACAAAAATATTGATTCTCCTATTTCTAACTTCAAGGTGAGCAGGGTGTTGGTATTGAAGGGAGTTTTTCCCACTGTTTGATTTTAGTTTTTTGCAAAATACTGAAGTAATTCTTGCCTTCGTAACTCCCAAATAAGTCCCCGAACATGGCCTAGATTTGTTCCAAGACGAGAGAAGGGCAGGTGGGAGTAATATGATGAAAAACCTAGGGATGAAATCCAGTCCATCTAATCTGCCTATCAGAGGCATCTGCCTCTTTCAGCTGCAGCTGCAGAGGGTTTGGGCATCAAGACTATGCAATAAGAAGAAATATTGGGGCGTATTTTAGGTGCTAAATTTAGTTGCAGTAAAATTCCACCCTAACTGACTAAAACTTTTAATGATCTGCTGTATTTCTTGAGAGGAAGAGTTGTACGTGAATGGCCAGTTTCTTAGTTTTTGTGTTTAAATCATCAGTATCTTTTGTAAAACCCCCACATTTTTCAATAAGAACTATTTTATTAATTTTATTATTTTATCAGTCAGCAAATTGGTGTTCTAACCTCCTTTTCCCTCTCCATCTTTGTAACTGCAGGTAGCATTTCTTCAAGAGTATGTGCTTTTACTGTTATAAATGACAAAGGATATGTATACACTGTGAATGTAAACCATCGTTACCCATAGGAAAAAAAAAAAAATAATCATGTTTACTGAAGGACCGTCAGGCAATGGCAGCCGTCAGACCAAGTGTGACAGCGCAGCAGAGATATCACATGTATTTGCCAAAAGCCCGTTCACATCAGCATTTAGATTTACAATTTTTGCCCTATTTAGCTCTTTATAAACTATGTTATGCTGATAGCAATTTCGGTTTTGACCTATTACACAGTTGCTTGGTTCTCTGCTCTCCAAAAATAGAGGATTGGCTTGACATTATATTTAGTTACTTTTCTGAAGAGAGCTTTTGTCTGAGTAATTGGTTCTTGTTAATGGATGAAGATTCAGACATGAGCTCCCTGAAATTTATATGTAAGCTACAACTCAAGATGAGCTAAATGCCACGCATCCACGTGTGATGCTCTGAAGATTTGGGTCTGCTGCTGTCATCAGGTTTCTAACACAAGATGTAGTGACATTTCGTGATGGAGAACTCCCACTGTGTTTCCAGCACATGGAGGAGGTGGAGCCTGCCATGTTGCTTTGAGGTTTTTTGAAATGTTTGGAATGCTTCACATGTTGTTATGATTTTCAGTCAGCAAGGGAAAACAGTTGGCACATTGGTCAGATATGCCATGGTCTGTCAACCTGGAGAAGATACAAATGTCTCTGCATACTCAGTCAGGACTTATGCCAAAACCTCTAGACGCCCTGTTTCCCTCTTTGGTGTACCTCACAAGACTGTGGCCATCAGATCACCAGGAGAGATTTCACAGGTAGATGCTTTCCTCATTGCACATCATACACGTCATTTAGACCACAATATAAAAACAGGAAATAGAGTCAAGTCTAGCCAGTGCTTCCTTTGCTGTGCAGGTGGGTAAACCTGAGCTTACTGCCACTGCAGCGGTCAGTACATCTGAGTGGAGTGGGGAAAGAAATTGTGCCAGGAAAGTTGATTAACTTTCTCCTGCAGAGAAACGAGGAAGCAGCAACTGAACTGTGACTCAAAGCTGTATTTTCTTGTCATAAAGCAGTGACAGGGTCACAGCAGAGGTACAGCATTTAGACTCCAGAAATTTAAAAAAAAATATAAACAAATTTTTTCCCCTGAGTTTCAGAACAGAAAAAAATGGGGAAGGTGGAAGGAACTAATAGGAAACGAGTCTTGTTAATGTTTTAGTACAGTTGGACACCTTCAGTGTAAGAAAAATATAGTGCCTTTTCCTAGATGTACTTCTAAGCATGCCAGTAATTGTTGAGAGAACAATCCCTATCGCAAGTCTTCTTACCACAGAAAAAGACATTTGGACTTGATTCACCAAAAGCTTTACTCAAGGCTTACAGAATAAATTAGCTATTTCTATTGGCATTGCACTGCTATGAAAAATTGTGGTCTTGTGAGGTTGAAGCCAGGTGGAAGTTCCCCTGCAATACTTGCCTGGTTCTACTAACTTATCTTTCCTCATATCACTTCCCACACTGAATTATTTACCATCAAAAGGGAGGTTATTCTATATTTGGATATGATTAGATTATGATTTACTCAGCCATGGCCGGATTCTACATTAAGATTTTCCTGATTACATCCTAAGCTACTCAGTGTATTGTATACATTTCTTTGTCCTGCATGTCAGATATTC
Organism: Buceros rhinoceros silvestris; assembly: GCF_000710305.1. Lineage (NCBI taxonomy): Eukaryota > Metazoa > Chordata > Aves > Bucerotiformes > Bucerotidae > Buceros > Buceros rhinoceros. The sequence goes on along the minus strand of NW_010407377.1, from coordinate 3,690 downwards.
TTCATTCATAGCAAAAGATATATAAGAAAGGATAAGTTGACTCAGTGGTAAGCGAAAACTAAAACTTGATGTGAGATGTTTTTGCATGGTTCAGAGCAATTATTTTAACTCGTTTGCCTCTCTTTCTTCAAGACATACTCCAGATCTTTTTTTTGTTGTTGTTGTTTTTTAAGAAATTCTGTTCCTAATTTGAAGAACAATGGCTTATATTTACATGAGTTAAGGCTGAGTAAGAGAAACAGCTTCTTTAAATTCAACTGCAAACTGTGTATAAATATCTATTGTTTATATCAACTGAAAATGTAAAAAATATGAAGAGACTAAAAATACACAAGACTTCTTCAAGAAAACCTGATAAATACGTAAGAACTGTAAATATGAACCAAATGTCCAAAGATAAGATATTAATCTGAATTTAAGTTTATCTGATGAATTCTGGAAAAATGAGAAACTCAGGTTTAATTCAATGTTTATATCCTCAGCTTTATTTTCTAGAATCTTTGTAACAGGATGACAATAATGAAACTTAGAAACACATGAACTTCTATATGAGAATGATTTGCTAAAAAAGTAAAATACTGTATATAAACACAACTATGACAGTTTTTTAAAATGTGTTTGAAGTAATATACACACAACAATACTGCTAGAAAGTAATTTTAGAAGTTCAGTGTATTTTTTCCTTTTGCAAGACAAACACTTGCAAGACAAGAATTTCCTTTTGCATGACAAGTGTATTGTCTGCCTGCAAAGCTGGGAGTCAACAATCTAAGTGAAATTTATAAAATATATCTAAATCTCTTGATTTACAGTGGAATTAGACTTATGTTAGGCTGAACTTGGCCTATTAACACCCTGCTGTGGTGACTGGTTATCTTGTACTTCTAGGATACCAATAATTCTTTCAGTAGGTTAGAGAAATTGTGAAAAATGAATCCATGTCAACATTTAGACCTGATTCTGAACTACCAGAAAAAATAATAATAAAAAAATTATTTAATTTCTAATAATTTGTATAGGTCCTTGAATACTGCCGGCCTTTTTTGATTTATTATGCATTGCTTAGGTACCCCTTTTTCTCCACTATATAATCAATATATACATATTCTTTTATACTAGTCACAGTGTTAAAATAAATACAGAAAGAGAGTGCTTGGAAATCAATGTATAATATGGTTCCAAATCCTTCCTCTCAAATAGAAATTAAATAGATCAAATTAATCCCCACTGGTTTCCACAGCTACAAGAATTAATTTATTATCAGATACCTAAACAGTCATTAGCAGGAACTTCAAAATTTGTTTATACATTTCAAAGTAAATAAACACTCCTGTCAAAATTCATGCTGAATGTAATTTAACTAAAAATGATTGGAATTTGCTAAGCGTGAATGTGGCCTCCTACTGTAAAAAATATTCTCTGATTTACTTTGTAAGGTGAATTTAAGTCAATGATCCAAACTTTACATGAAAGTTCACTGATAAAACAAGTAATGAAATAAAGGATTATATAAGCAGTTCATTTAACTCATAAAAAGCAACAAATTAGTATACACAGCTTTTACTTACACAAATGTTGTGTTTAATTGAAATGATGGACTGGAACCTTAAAAAGTTGAAGAATGTGTGCAGGAAGAAAATACGGTTGTGAAATAAATGAGATCCACAATTTTTCAAAATTGCAATGTCCCTGTCTGCAACATTTCCATTCATCTGCCTGGCTGTTTAATGGAGCTTTACATAAGGATAGCTTTTCTGGACAGCTGGCATTTTCCCAACAACAGTCGCCAGATGTTAATGAAGAGTTTCAAGCAGACCTGTGTACAGTAATCTCTCTCGCATACAGTTTTTCTAGCAGTTGGCAGTTTAGAGACTTCCTGAGACAGATACCACGCCACCTCCATGACACTGATGTAACAACAAGTGAAAAGACCCACCAGGCACCCATATGATATATCAGTACATGCATATTTGGCCTCCCTAGTGTCCTGTGCCAATGTCCTCCCTGGCAGAGTCATGTTCTACCTGTGGGCTTCACAGCTTTTTAAACCTGCTACCTGATTGTGACGTCTCCTCAGTTGTGTACTGTGGTTCAAAGTGCAACATGCTACTGTTTATAAAGACAGACCATGGATTCAGGGCAATGGTTATAGGTATCTTTTGCAAAACAGATAGTTGCATGGTACCTCAGCTTCTTCCTCAGTAAAATGGTACTGAGTAATATTTAGTCACCTTCCCAACACACTTTAAGATATACTGAGTAGCAAGGAAGATGGCTAAAACACATATTTTTATGCTGCATAGGAATGTCTTTTAATTAAATGAAGGCTGAACATATTTGTGAAATTCAGTGATGCCCTTGTGGAAGTGGGAGATGGCATAGTATACATAATAATTAGCACTTATGATAGGACTGCACAAAATATCAGCAACGAACTTGAGCAAGTCTCATTAGGAGAAAAATAATTTTAAAAACATTAAACAACTTGTATGGAATTAGCACAATGTTGAAAAGCTTACGTTTCTCATAAATTTTTGAGGTGCAGCACTTGTGCAGAGTTTGTTGTCTAAGAGACTGGTTAGTGAGGTCTGGCATGGATTGAGCATGTTGACGAGCAATATGTCGACATGAGGTCGTAAGTGACTTTCGTTTGCTAAACAGACACACAGTCTTCAGACTTTGAATACTTCTCTAAAAACCTGTGTAAGATGGATGACTTGCTTTCAGAATCACTTAAGCAAAGATGTTTGGCCACGTTTAATTTGCTAAAGTAATTTCCAGATGAGTAGTTTCCTCCAATTGTCCATTAACATTAAGTGAGATTAAGGGAGCTATTAAATATTACTCAGGAGATTTCTGTGCCTAGACAGCTTTCCTG
>NW_010407377.1:0-725 GCF_000710305.1 Buceros rhinoceros silvestris | reverse complement strand
TCCTGCTGATATTTATGAGAACTCTTCTGATATTCTCATACCTCCTATGCTAAATATTTTAAATTCCTCCAAAGAGACAAAGCAGGTGGCTTCGTACTCATTACAAGGAAATCTCATTTTGCTGTCCAAATTAGCTGTGGAACCAAAACAACATAAAATGTACACCCATCTCCCTGATAAATGTTGACAGAACCCTCTTGCCAAAAGTACATCCATTTAAATCCCACATATTACAGCTAGTTGCGTTCATATAGCTTTAATTTACAGTGGGGAATTCTTTGCAATGATCTCTGACAAGCTATCAGACTATGATTAGTGATGAGTGAACTTCGAAAATGTAGTTTAGTAAGGCAACTAAAACACTGCTTGTTTATCCAGATTTTGCTAAACTTTTTTAGTCAGAACATATGATAAGATCTGGCATTCTCTTGAGATGTTCAGTACTTGCAAATTCTGGCTGAGCTGTACATGGGAAATATTAAAGAGGTTTTTCTAGTGTAGGTGAGATAAGTTTGGGTGAAGGAAATTTAGGCTGCTTCCCAATTTACGACATTCGTGTTATATAGGATGTGTCTGGATCTTTTCAAAGACAACTGCAAAACAAATAAACAGTGATAATAATTGGTTGGAACATAAAGAGTTAAGAATCCTGATGAAATTATTAAAAACATTCTGCAACCTCTAGGCATTTTGGAACACCTCTGCAGAGGTGTTTTTAGTTAATT
>NW_010407376.1:0-8169 GCF_000710305.1 Buceros rhinoceros silvestris | reverse complement strand
ATGAGGATGCTGCTTGACGTCACATGGTAGGAAATACAATTGCTATAGGATAGTTTAAAGCAAACTTCTCTTAAAAAGATCTTCTGCCAACCCATCACACTTCCAAATCAGCTTTTCAATATAAATTGGTAGTTTTGTTATCAGCCTACTCGGCCTGTTTGACCTTTTATACTTTTGCTTTCAGGGGAAAAAGAAGATGAACAGATAGTTTCAGAAATCATGAAAAGGCGTTTTTTTCCTGCTCTTATAACGTACAAGGCCTGGGAAGGCTTTCACTTTGCTGGCCATGAGATAAGAATTACAGAAGCCACTGATTGTTACGGAGCAGTCGTCTGGCCATCGGTACAATATTTATTTATGCAGTATTGTTATTTTTTTAGCTTTGAGTCTTCTAACACTTTAAATTTGTTTTGCATGATAAATATGTTTTGTTGTATGTTGTAAACCCAAGGGGCATATTCTGTGCTTCTTCGTCTCTGTCTGGCAAATCCCAAACCTAAATTTAGCCTGGTTTTGTATTGGAGTCCTGGTTCTCAAAACTTTAAGTGTATTTCTTGTTTGTGTCCCTGTCACAAAAAAATCTATGATCTTGTGTCCCCTCCTCACATACCAGTAACTTTTGATCCTATTGGCTGCTCACAAGCATATTTTGAAGGAAATGTGTCAGTCTTATGATTATTAGATTTCTGTATGTTCTGTGAACATAAGCAGCTGTATAGTAGGCAGATCCAGAAATGTATATGATGTGAGCTCACAAGGTATTAGCACTCAGAAGATACTCAGCCTACGTATGTGAGACACGTTTATCTTGTACATATGCAGATATGGGAAAAGGTTCAGCTGGAGCTTTCAGTTTCTTAGACAGAACTCTAGTGGGAGAGAACCATCAGCATGGCACCATACAAAGAGCTTTCTTCAAGGTTTCAAATCTGTCTGTGCAATGCAGCTAACTGACTGGTTTGAAATAATTAACAGCAAAAAATCCCACTGTGGTCATGGGAGTGCCACAATGCACCACTGATACTTGCAGCTCTCAGAAAATATCTCTGAAGCAGCACCATCTCCAGCAGGAACTACAGGAAAGAAAGAACTAAAATTCAGGAGGCTTAATTTCTGTCCCATTGGTCCAGCCTCCTGGATCATCCTATTTTTAAGAAATATGGCCATAGTTCAGCTAAGGAGAGCTGACATACTCTGCTGGCTTGAACTCCAAACAATTTTCCTTGTCTTAGCAGACCTGGACAAATCATTTATACTGTATTTGGTGGACTCAGTGTATGTCTTCAAGGAAAGGTTGGCTGCTTGCCAGTTATTCTAACAAAACCATGGGCTGTACTGAAAAGCATATTTTTTTTCTGGAATGGTTTAACCAGTTTTGCTGTGGAAGTCAGTCAACCCTTCTGTCTGCATCTCTTGATGTTCTCCCTTCTTGTTCCATGCAGCAGGATTTGAACTCTTCTGAAAAACTTCAGATAAATTTGTTGAGAGGGCAGAAATTTTAAGAAAAATAAAATTTCTGCTTGTTTCATGGAAAAGAAGGCAGTTTTCAAAGTTTCTGTAATTTATCCCACAGAAATTTTCATCCTGCCAGCCAGCTTCCACAACAGAATATGGCAAAACCCTGAGGGAGCAAATTCTAGCAATATATGGAGCTAACAGGAAATCTTAATATGTGTTTTTAAATGTCAATCAAATATCAGACACAATCTTTAGGAACTTGGCTTTAATTAGTTGTGGTGCTTGCAGACTTATTTCTATATCAAAACTTTGTTGATTATGAGGTATATGCTAGTTCACATATGACGCTATACTTTTTGCTCTGAATTAAGACGTAGAAAACAAAAAATGTTAACATTGGGTCAACAGCCTTCCTGTTCCTTTCCTTCAGCTTCTCAATTGGTTAAAAGCAAAACTGAGAGCATAATTTTGCTGTGCCAGACTAAGACACTAATAGTTGCCTTTCCAAATGGTCATCTGTGTTTCAAGAAGATGTCTCAACCATCACATGTATTTGTCAATGGAGACTATGTAGTTATTGAAGTCTGGGAAAAAAATGTGGGAGACGTGCTGGAAACTATCTTTGCCAGGGAAATAAAATTAGCAATTTCTATTTCAACAATGAACTAAAACTCCCTGACAGAAAAGCTGAAGAAGCTTCTTAATCACAGTTTATGTATAGGAAGTCTGTTGCAGAGGGCTCTTTGTAGCTTTGGTTGCTATAAAAGTTTGCTAAGTTTAACAAGGTAAGCACATGGAAACAGAAAACTAACTGTACTGGAAGAAAATGGGTAAATCTATTGGTCCCTTTTGAATCATTGTGATAATTAATTATTGTGAGAAATAATTACCTATCTGAAAAGCTTAACAAGGGTTCTTGTGGATTTTCTCTCGCAAGCAGTCCTTATATCAAGATGTCTTTGTGAAGGACACGTTTTACCTCAACCAGAAGTAAGAGCAGTTATAAGCAGGAATTGCTGACTGGAATTTTATAGCTCATGTTATGCAGCATGACAGATTAGATAATTGCAGTTGCTCCTCCTGTCTGTAATGCTTTGCAAGACTACACTGAGGCCTGTTGTGGCATTTATTTTGTCAATCTATAGAACTCAGAGATCGCAATGAGCTGTGATCCTTTAGGGATGGTGCTTGAATGAGTATTGCTCATTTGAACAGACATGAAGTTTTGAACAGACAAGAATCTTTTTGCATGCTTTTAAATGACAATGCTTATTTAGTGAAGGGATTTATTTCATTTATTTGTTATGTATGTTCATGGATTCCCTCCCCTACAGGCTCTTGTTCTGTGTTATTTTTTGGAAACTAATTCTAAACAATACAATTTGGTTGACAAAAATGTGATTGAAATTGGCGCTGGAACTGGGTTGGTCTCCATAGTAGCCAGTTTACTGGGTGAGTATATGCTATTGCTCTTATACTCTTGGAAACATCTCCCAGATTAATGCTGGAGGACAAAGAAAGTGGCTCTGTTCTTCTAAAAGACTGCTGATTGAAAGCTTCCAAGAGCAAGAAAAAGTGAACTCCAAAAGGCTTGTTTTGGCAAAATGTTCTGTTTGGGTTTTTTGTTTTTCCTGTAAAGCTGTAAGTGTATTGATGCAATAAAGGAGGTCCCAGTAGATGATATTGTCATTAACAGTATTAAATAGGTACCAAAGTAAGAAACTAGTGGCCTCACAGAATGTCGGTGGCAACCAGATGAAGCCAGATATAGGTATGACCAATGCATCACCTTCCATTGACCAAACAGCTCTTGGACTTTCTTTCTGTTTGCGTTCAGTATTTTCTTTCAGCAACTGATCAGCAATTTGATTTTTTTCTGGTGCAGACACTGTTGTATTTTCTCTCATGGTAGCACATTCTTCCTCAAGAGTAATCTGGATCAGTGACTTCTGCATTTTAAGAGAATTTTAGCTTTCTGTAGCCTGAGAAAGCTTCTTCCTATATGAAAACGGAAGAACCCGAGGCAGCGCTTAAATCTCATGCTGACTTCTTGGAGTCAGTAACTGGTATTCTTCAATCCCTAATCACCTGCTGTGTGTTTCACCAATATGATATCAAGATGCAGTAAGTATCTGGTTGCTCCCCACTCGTGCCCGCTGCATTTTAGATGGCAGTGTTTAGATTAGAACTACTGGGGACTGAATATTTATTTTAAGCACAATGGCTAAGAGCTGCTGGAAGCGTTTATGTGGTTCTCTTCCTCTCAGGGAGAGCTACCTGGTAAAACCAGTTCCTTGTGCAGTGGTTTTTGTGAATGGGCTTTTACTCAAGTCTTGAAGTATATTCAAAGGTTATGTTTGTTTTCTCTGTGTCACAGGTGCACTTGTGACTGCCACTGATTTGCCAGAACTGCTGGGAAACCTTCAGCACAATGTTCTCCAAAATACAAAGCTGAAATGCAAGCACCAGCCTTGTGTTAAGGAATTGTCTTGGGGAATTGATCTGGAAAAGAACTTCCCTAGGTCTTCCTGTAACTTTGACTATATTATGGCTGCTGATGTAGTTTACCACCATCCCTTCCTGGACGAACTGCTCTTAACTTTTGATCACTTGTGCAAGAATGACACTATTATTCTGTGGTCTATGAAATTTAGGTTGGACAAGGAGAACCAATTCGTGGACAGGTTTCAGACACTGTTTGACTTAGAGGTGATTTCTAGTTTTCCCAGTTTGAACATAACCTTGTATAAGGCAATGAGAAAAGGCAGGATGAAAGCCAGACCTTCCAAACCGATGGTCTGAAAGAGAAATACAGGGAGGGAGGTTACAGTCTCAGCTGTTCTGCAGCTTGTTCTCTTTTTAATAATTTCCATGTTAGTAACTGGTAATACCTGCATGAATGACATTTTTAGAGATGTCTAAACCAAAATGTCAGGTTCTTAGTGCATCCTTAACAAATTTCTAAATTCAATTTGTTGATAGTTTTATACACAGAAGAAATGTATCTCTGACATTTTCTTGACTTTTATGTGCTAAGCTGACAACACTAATAACTTTCACAAGTCATACCATTATTCTTATGGGTCGTGTAATGAGTATTTCCAATAGATTTCAATTGCAGCATTGAACAGTGTCTTATCAAACAATAATTTAAAACTTAAGACCATGATAAATCTTTGAATTTAGAAGTTGTAGTGTTAAATTTGATCTTTCCCTGTTCTGACTATTGTGTAAATCCTTCCTTTGTCTACTCTTTAGATTAAATTAGCTGAATAAAACCCCACCCACCTGGGAAAAATACTGTCATAATAAAGGAACAGAATATGTTAGTTACCCTTTGATTTAATGATTATTCTTTCTTCCTCTTTCATTTTTTATTTATATTCAGGGATTCTTCAATAGACAGCTGCACACATGAGATGAGAATTAAAAGTTTAGTTGCTTGAACAAAGGTCTTGGCTAAGAATAGTACAGCATATGACCAACTGCCCTTTGCAAAGACTTTAATTTCTTGGAGGTTTGCTCCTCTGAGAATAGACAGTTATCTGTACCTCAGGAAACAACAATGGAAAATCGGCAGTGGCCATCAAGAGAAGAGTGTTGCACTGCTGGCTGGTGGTGACAGGGGACAGAATGTTACACCAGCCTGACACAGTGTGGCTGAGGCATGGGCATGTTCGATGGTTTAGCAGTACGGGCAAAGAAAATACCTTTCTCATAGCCGCTGAGTACTGTGTGTTCCTGTTTTCAGTGTTCAGTTGAATGTCTTTGAAAGCCTATCAGAGAACTTTCTTTTGGGAAGATTAATAAAATGATTCACTGCACACCCTGTATTTTCTAATTCTATTTGTAATTGAGCTTGAGAAACCTTCAAGTCCGTTGCAGGCTAGAGAAGGAAAAGCCCATGCAAGTGTCCAGGCAGAACTTTACCACCTCTGCTGTAGCAAGCAATTGGTCTAGTAATATGAGGGTTCTGGGGGCTGTCAGGCCTTTATCTTTTTTGCTCCTATTTGTATTCTCTCTAGCAGTTTTTTATGTATTGTCAGTTCTGAGCATTTTCTTTTCTTTGGTGATATTTCTGGAGCATACTGGTGATTGTACCTCTTCTTGTGAGAGATGCATATTACTTATTTACTCTGCTCCCTGGCACAAGTACGGGGCAGAACTATGATCCACGACTGCTATAACTGGAATGTACTCCCAGCTGAACATTTAGTTTTCTTGAGAGAGAGGTGACCAGCATTAGAGATGAATTGTTGCGGAGAGGAGAGTCTGAGTTGCCAAGCTTTTCCAGTGGGAGTTGGAGATTCTGTGTGTAAAAGGAGGTGGTAAGAGAATTTGGGGAGGAGAGCAGATGAGGATCTGGCAGGAAGGATCTGAAGTTGGAGGGAGGATTGCAGAGAAAATGTAGCTGTAGGGAGAAAGTGAAATGAGCGAAGACAAAGAGAAGAGGTGACCACAGAGAGACTGACTTCAAAAAGGTTTAGGAATCATAGCACAAGAGTAGACCATCTTTCTTGCTACTTTCTGTAAGGGGGCATCCTTGGTGAGCCATGGAGGATGACTCTGTGATACAACTACAGAACAGAGATACGTTTTTCCCACACTTGTCATAAAAATTGTTGAGTGTAAGTGAATAAGTAAACGAACATGGAACTCTGCTGTTTCTGGATTTCTTCTACCTTCCTCCTAACGCGCTTGCAACCATCAAATCCGCTGCAATTGAAACTGTAATCCTTGCATCCCAATGGGCATCTCTGTTTACAAGTGTTCCATGGATAAACGGACTGGCACAGTAATTGATGTGTGACAGTGAAAATATCTCACGAACTCCGAAGTGATGAAGGCTAAAGAGGAAAAGGAAGACTACAGGGATCACTTTTAAGCAGCTGTTCTGCTGCCTGGCCCTTCTGAGCTTCCCTTGCTGAGCTCCTGCCGAAGTCAACAACAGTCTTATTCTTAGAATGAATTCAGGATTGGGCCCTTCAGGCCCAACAGCTTGTTAATATTTAATGTACTGTAACATTAGACCTTTTCTCACAAGTCTGTCTCACACTACTGTGTGAAGCTTCCTGGGAAAGCTCCAGTGACTGTCTGCTCTGTTGTGCAGCCACTTTTTGTCCTCTGTTATGATGGGCAGGTTGTTAGCTATGACCAACGGAGGATGAGGTTGTATGTCACATTTGCGTGTGGAGTTTATTTCTGCTTTTTGAGAATAAGACTTACATGAATGTAAAGTATTACTGACTCCTAAAGTCAGTCATAATAGTCACTTATTCTTTGTTCTAATATTTCAAATAAAGAATCAAGTGCATTATGTCGCTAATACACATGGTGTTTGTATCCGTAGTTTGTGAAAGGTGGAGTGAAAAAAAGGTCGGTTAAACTGGTGTGTGAAAGAACTCCTCCTATGAGGAATGCCAGAGAGGCTGCCTAAGATGGCTTTTACAGTGTCTTATAGCGTGTTATGGCAATCATACTAATTGAAGAGATAAATTGGATGCATAATATAGGTTCAATTAATTCCTTGGATTTTCCATATTCCAACCGAAGAATAACTTATTGAGCAACACTATATGTAAGTAACTTGATGATATTTGTTAGATTTTCCACTGACAATATGCTTTTCAAATGCTAATGTTTTCAGGAATTGTTCTTCTTGTATAAAGTATGTGTAAAATCCTTACAGTGATTTACTTTGCTGCCTTTTGTATAACATCTCCAAGGTCTTTTACAAGTCGTTGCCTTTTTCTTCTCAGAATTAAAGTGACAATTTCAACATTCTATTGTTTCCATATGGTCAGATGATTGAGTTTTTGGCTCTGTCTTGCTGAATTGTGATGTTGCAGCTCTGAGCAATTTGGTTTCATTTGCATTATTAAACCCACTTATTTGGGCTTTTGCTTCTTTTAATGGCTGTAAGAAAAAGATGTAGCTGCTGAACATTTAGGAAAAGCATTTAGATGACAATGCAGATCTACTGTGCAAACCCTGTTTTCATTTAGAAACTGTAATGGAGCCAGCCTAAGAAATACAACTGCCAAAAAATACACAAATAACCACCCATAGCGCAAATGGCAGTTGAATGATGAACAACTTATATTAGCTGCTCTATCAGCACTGCTTAGTGTCAGGTGAGCAAAGAATACTAGCTGTCACGTGTCCTTAATGGTGATTATCATTAAAGATCTGTTGAGTACCTCAGCAGAGGTGACACAATCATCTGAAGAAACAGAGGATCCTGAAACCCGAATGGGTTTAGAACACCCAGGTTCAGCTAACGCCCTTTGAAAGGTGCAGAGTTTTTTCCCAACCATAGCCACTGATACTGCACTGGTAACCACGAGGTGGTCTCAGATAAGTTCAGTGAGAAAGAAAGATAGCTAGATGTTGACAAGATGTCATTGCTTCATGGATGTACTTCAGAAATTGATATGTTCATTCTTGTAATAGCTCTGTGACTTCAGGGAAATATTACACAGGTGTAAAGCGAAGAGGGAACTGAGCTAAATGTCAAGTGAGTTTAACCTTAGTCACAGTCCAGAGTCCAGTACCAAGCTTCTTGCACAGTAAAAATAACTTTTCCTGTACTCTATCTTGTTTGAATTTGCTCATATTAAGGAAAATTTTAAATTAATTTTATTATTTAATTAAAAAACCCCCATGACATTCTGTGTCCTGGTTCGAGCTAAAACTTCCTGGTTTGAGCTG
>NW_010407375.1:0-10055 GCF_000710305.1 Buceros rhinoceros silvestris | reverse complement strand
ATTTTTTAAATATTAAAAAGTCTTTTAAATATTCAATACAATTCAATATAAAAACAGAAAAAGTAATATACATTGTTCACACATAGTATTGTACACGACAGCTGAGCTCTGGAGTGAGCTTTTGAATTTGTCAGACAAGTCATAGCTTAGTTATAAGTGGTGAATCACTTGCTTATCCGCCTCTGGACTCTTAAAATTATAATGGCTCCTTACCATCAATACATAGTCTTTAATATTATATACACATACTGGATACAGTATTTCATTTCCATCTCTATGCCCAGAATTGTAAATAAATATTTTATCACAGCATTTAGATCAAAATATTGTTTAGCGCATACACAAAAGTATTTAAGACGCACACAATTTGACAAGAAACATACCAATTTTGCTCAGCTCGGTTATAGGAAAATATAACATATATGCAAAATAATGTAACTGAGAAGGTGATACTGTTGTGTTAAAATTTATAATGGTCTTATTACCAAATGTTTACAGGTTGTGTTAACAGGAAAATTAGGATTTGCTTGTCCCCTTGGTGTGTTTTCATTAATCCTGCCAATGATAAAGGTAGTAGTGAAGGCATGATGCTCACATCCTACAGCTACTTTGTGTAACGCCTGGTATTCGCTGATGGTATTACAAACTCCGTGTTACAGAATTTGGCAGGACTTTGCTATTTGCAAAATACCAGTTTCCAGTTTTTAAGCATAGGCATGTCTGTGATTGATAAAAAAGTTTACTGCCCGGTTGTAAATTGCTTTCTCCAGCCTTCTGTAAAGAAGTCCTGTATTTAGCGAGATGACTACTACAGATACCATAAATGGATTCTGGTGGAAAGAGGGGTAATCTCATGCTTCCTATATTACATGCGTCATGTATTATGATTGCAATAGTGGTCCCATTGTACAAGATAGTCTCCAAAAGTCTTCATTTCCCCAAAAGTCAAAATTCTTCCCCAAGGGGATCCTAAAACTTTACAAAGACTAAGTGGAACACTCTACATAGCTATTTAGTGATACTTGCAGAAGGAAAAATTACCAATGCAAATTAGCATTTACATCAGAAAGCCTAGTCTAGAAACATTACTCAGAAAAGCAGCACATGCCGATATGTGTAGATATTCACAAATGAACAAAACTTGCGTTTTGGATTTTGCACTCAGAGTTTCCTATTCATATATAAACTACAAACTAGAAAGTATTTCCAGTTATTATTGCATGGCTAATTCTTAATAATTGTTCCTGAAAATACAACTTTTTCACAGATATCTTGAAACCATGTCTCAGAGATGAGCTTTCAAGAAGAATTTGAATGCTTTGCTTATGTTTTTCCAGTGTGAGATTCAGAATTCATAAACTGTGCGAAATATCCTGCCTGTCTTTCACTCCTCCTGCCCCTCTCTCTGGCATGAAGGTGCTTGAGCAAGGTATTCACTTAGGTGATGGACTGTACCTGTGGTGACTCAGGGCTTGGTTTACATGAAATTTTGTTATTCTGCTTTCGGGGGAGCAGACTCTGTAAAGGAGATTGTTACCTGAGGAGAATAAGCATTTCAGTCACTTTATTTTAATCCATCTTAAGAGCTAAACTGAGGCCTTGATTTTATTTGACACTGAGAACGTGGTACAACAACAGGCCTCCATTTGTGTCTCCGAAGACCTCATTTTCTTTTCACATTGCAATCTGGTTAATAGTAAAGAGACAAGTATGGGTTGTTTTCTGTTTGGTTTTTTTTAAATAAGTGAGGATAAAGGCATCATAAATCCTATTTTTCCTTCTAATAGTTAGAAAGGTTAAAAGAATGTGTTTCTGGGGGAGAAGGAAGTAGTAGTAAACACTGCAAAAATTACTATGAAGCCTGTTTTAAGAATTCTGGCCAAACTTCTAGATCAAATCCAGAAAGACATAGAAGGACAAGTTATGTGGTGTATCATCTTAACTTTCAGGTTTCTTGTATCTCAAAGTCACATATGCTCTATGTAAAATGCATGGAGAGAGTTACGGGTTTGACTGGTTATGAGTGAACTCTAGAGCTACATACCACAACTCGCTAAGAAGCAGTAACTGAAAAGGAAACTCTTTCTCCCTTTTTCCTCTGATGTTTGAGCTTTTGTCTATTTGGATTTAATACTCCCCTAAATGTAAGTGTTTACGATTACTCATTCAAATAGTTATCTTTATACAAACTCTGGGAAAAGTTTTTTTCCAGCATTGCCTACCTGTTATTTAGTAATAGTTAAAAAATGCATGTGACAGTGGTGCAATACCCTGTCATTCTGAAGAAATCTGCAGCCACTTTACACCTCCCACAAAAGAGTGCTCTGAGGAACTAGGCACAGGCAGCCAGGGAGAAATCCTTGGCTTCTCTTCTGAAATGGTGCCACTCTCCCAAAAGGAACTCAGGACCAGAGAGGAGGGCAAAACAAAGCAGACAATGAGAAGCAGTATACTCATTAAAAACAAGCAATCAAACAAAAAACACACTCTTATTTGCTACGTATCATACTTCAGAGAATCAGATTGTAGTTAGGAGTTAAGCAAAATCTTTAGACACAGCCTCAACAAAGTTTGGTGCCGACATTAAAATACCAATTGTACAAATGATTGTGAAGACTGAAAAAGCCATCAAGCACAGCCGATCCACTACAGAGGCTGCAAACTTCCATTCATTGCAGATGGCTTCCTCTTCATCCTGGTCTCTGAATCGGTTTGCAATGTACCTCACCTCTTCCAAGATCTTAGCCAAATCTGGGTCACCTTCAGAGGGGTGGCCACTGTGCAGCAGGTTTTCTTCATCTGTTGGCGAGCACGTCATTCTCCCACAGATCACCCCTGAATCAGTGGTAGGTGTGCAGTGGACCCCTTCCAGCCCCCTAAACCCAATGTATAGCATATTCCCATTGCTGGATTGGTGTCCACTCACAGTGTTCATCTCCACACTTGATAGGCTACATCGACGCTGTTTATGTTGACAGGCAGGGCGCACTTTATCTTCCCCTGGTCTTTTCATCCTCAGAAACCAAGCACACCAGTTAAGAAGGATGATTCTTGTCTGAAAGAAAGTTTTTGAGAATAAGCATCTCTTCACCTAGCCACTGTCTTTGGGCGCTATTGGTATTTTTGCAGCCTCGGGGACTGTGGTCCATGATCTCTGCTTAGTTTGCACAGGAGTTCTAGAAAATGGTCCCGGAGTTTTCCACCTGATTAATTTGCCAGTCACTGAAGCTGCTTTCTTGTTCTAGCAGTGCTGAGATTGGCTCAGGTTGACTGAGTTATTAGGAGTCTTCCATTCTCTGATGGGAGTCTCCGTACTGTTGATTTTTGCTTACATTTGAACAGCGATATGGCAGCCTTTCCTACCTTTACTAGAAAACATCAGTTAAAGAAACCGAGACACTTACTGGAGGAGAGTTACTTTTTAATAGTCTTAATAGTGCTGTTTTAGATTATGGTCAATAAATTACAATTCATTCACTCATACTTGTGCTCTAATATTAAATTCACATGACATTTTAGAAAACAGATCTGGATATAGCAGGGAGAAAAGATGGAAAAGTTACTTTGATTAAAAAAAAATACTTTGCAAATTCAATCAGTGTGTATCATTTGATTATTTTCCACATCGCCTTTCAGAAAGTGCAGGCAAGCCAGAGACCGTTCCGGTTCAGATGCAAGCTTCTGTAATTTATTTCAATCAGATTTTAAGAGCTTATTCCAGTGTTTCTTTTCCAGAGCACTAATGAAACATTATTGTCTCATATAATATGCCTTACACTGTAATTAATATTAGATTTGGTCCATTTATTCTGACTGTGGATTGCCATTCTGAGTAAATGCTGTATCCAGGCAAACATCCCAAACAGAGACAGATCTTGCCCTGAGACTCCATTTACACTATTGAGCTTCACCAAGAAGGATAATATTCCATTCACTGAGGGCCTGATCTAAAATCCACTAGTATCCAAATGATGTTTGATGGACTTCAGCCTCTCAACACTAAAGCTCACTCCTCTACCTCAAGTATTCTGTTGTCTGAGGATGTTCCACTGAGTACTAAACATTTGTCCCCTTTAGGTCATCAAACATGTATCTAAAGATATATACCTTGTATTCTCTACATTGAAATTTATTTCTAAGTCACCACCCCAGAATAGGCCAGGGAATATCTCATTATCTCTTGTCCACGGGACACTGCTGCATGCACATCCTTTTTGGCTAGTAAGGATAATAAGAGAAAGGTCTTTCCATGTTTCATAATGCTTGATGCTGCCATGAGCTGGGTGAAGTCAGGAAGAGTGGACAGATAGCTGATGATACTCATCAATACTTAGTAATCCAACGGCAGTGTAATGCTCTCTGTAAAAACAGCCTCTCATAAAAGTACATTATAAAGGAAGTCTGATGCACTTAGGAAAAGATGTTAATCTTTCTTTGCACTTTACAGATGTTCTTGACCAGAGATGTAAAGATGAGGATATTCAGAGCAAGTTTCAATTCCACCTTAACAGCCAGCTTTAACAAGTGCTTTTTAGGCTATTCATGTTTCTGTCTGCACAGCAGCTAAATATGTAGCAGCTGTACAGTTGCACCTTGCGGGTAGTGCATTTCATGCATTTGTAATCTCCATCAGCACCTTATTCTTTCCCTCTGTTTCACTTCTGACATCTGCAACTTATTTGAAAATCACCTTTTTATATATTTAGGTGTTAGCAAAATCCTGAGTTGCTTCTAGCTGTTGTGAAGGGGATTCTGAATATAGAACCAAGTTGAGGTATATTCATTCTCTCTAAGAAGCCAACCACACAAAATATATTTGAACGCCTAGTTTCTGGTGAAACTACTTTTCAAAACAAAATGTTTAGGAAGAATTTATGTATTTTTAACGGTAAAGAGGTAAACATGGATCAGTAGCTACTCTATCACATCCCTGATCTGGACATTTATGCAATGGATAATGAATAAAAAAAAAACTTACCCATTTAGGCATCTTCCCTCCATCTGGATCATGATGATGGTATTGTAGAACAATAACAGTGACAACAACAGAAAGGCCAACAATAATCATAGTGCTGGCAAAATACTGAGCTGCAAAATAAACAGATAATTACAACAATATACTTTGGCCCGTATTGCTTTGTAGCTATTGTAAGGGGTGTTTATATACATGTATATATAGCATTAAGTTATTTTTCCAATGTAGTGATGTGTGCTACTTTAGGTACTTTTAGGAAAGATTTTTCAAAAGTAGAAGAGCATCTGTTATTTTGAAAGGACAGCCAGCCTTCAGTAATTAGCTTTATGGAACTGAGTATCAGCCTTTTCTAAGCAACCTTGAAAAAAATTGTCCTCTACTTTTCTTTCACCGGTATTGTAAAGACTAGTTAGTACTTCTTTTGAAAAGTTTCTCTTTCTGTTTGAGCAATAACAATGGGAAGATTTAATCATGTTTGACTCCCTAATGTATCCCTAATGTCTGGCTAGTTGTGCTGAAACTGCAACAAATTTTTCCATGGAAAAATGACTGCCTTACACTTTCCCAAAATACATATAGGTTCTCTATTCTGATTGGAGCAGAGAGCACGGAAGCTGTTTAGGGGATCACATCCATCAGGGCCTCTCACCCACTGGCAATATTTTTCCAACACAATTGCAGCAGGCCATGGTACAGGTAGAAATTTGCTGTACTGCTGGCCTTCATGCAAAGTCACTGCACCTCATTTGACAAAATGTAAAAGTGGATAAAAGCTTACCGATTAAGGGCACAGAATCAGATGTTGCTGGCATAATTTCAGCCACAAGTAACATGAAAACAGTGAGAGACAATAAAACTGTTATACCTGAAAGATAAACATGAAGTATGAAACTAGATCAGTAGCTTGTATTAACAAAGCAAGAAGAAGCAGAAAATGAATCTGAAGGAGCGCTCTTTGCAAGGTGCATTCCCACTGTTACTCTCACACCAACACGTCAGTGGTAGTCCTATCCTCTCTTGAACTACCTCAAGTTCAGGGTTGCAGCCACCAAACTAGTACCAACTTGCGCTGATGTATGTGGTTTTCGATCCTTGAAACTGTTCGGGTTTTAGCATCAATTGCTAATTAGCTGAGGTAAATCAAAGTAACTCTTGTTGTGTATTTGCTTTAGAAACATGGTGTGATTTTGAGTATTTAAGCATATGATACTCAATGAATTAGTATGGAAGCTACAGGTGGTATAATTCATAAAATTCCTGAAAAACAGATTTGCTGTCTTGGTTGGCTTTGTTATCTTTCGGTATTAGCTCTTAGGATTTGCCCATGGCTATGCCCAAGCATTCTTGATGGTTGATTTTTAGAATTTTACTTCAGTTGCTTGGTGATGAATTCCCATCTTTCTAGAACAATGCTTAACTATTTTCTAAGGGCTAGTCTTAAACAATAAGGGGTCATTGTCAGGAGGAAAATCTTATAGGAGCAAAGAATCTTAAAATACGGGGAGCAACTTCTTGATTAGGGAGGCTACTACTTAATTAAACCATATTCTGGAGAAATGTCAAGTTTGTTTCTACCTTTTCACAGCTACCTTTTTCACAGTTCACTTAGAAGAAGCCAGTGCACATGTGCAATTTTGTATGGGCTAAAAAGCTTCATTACTTATTTAATCTCCATGTTAAGGATCAAGTACTTAACGTCATCAGATTTGTTTCACAAACCAATTCTTCAGTTAAAATATGCTATAGAAATCAGAATAGGAGCAGATAGAATCAATCTTTCTTCTCAGGCAACTTAGACTCCTAATACAACTTACTATTAAAAGGAAATAATAAGAATAATTCCATATTAAAGTGTTCAAATGCATATTTGTAAACTTAAGCTTTATTCAGTGAATGTGGGAAATTTTTTTCAGCAAATAAACATCAAAAAATGAAACCCTGCTTCTTAAGGAAGGTAGTCAGGAATTGTCATGCTTCTGCTTGGTTGGGTGCATTTTCTCCCTTTCAGAACTTCAGTGTACCCTAAGCTGCGAGCAATGGTTAAACATCACACAGCTTCAGCATCAGACACTCAAGTAAAGAAGGTGGCACGCAAGCTATTCCTCCTTGCTCACTGAGACCGTTAGAACACCTTTAAAAAGGACAGCTTGTTTTGGTTTGCTCATATTTACAAGAGTCTATTAAGGATTTACCTAGTGAGATCTTCTCTCCCGAGTCTGCTGGAAGCAGAAAAACCAACAAAGCAAGTGCCGATATCAGAACACAAGGAATAAGAAGATTGAGTCCGTAATAGAGAGTCCTACGTCTCATAGTTACTGTGAATGTTACATCCGGGTAGGGTTCTTTACAGCATTCATAAAAACTCTCAGTTCTCTTCCCAGGAACTCCTGTGTAGGAGGGAAGAGGAAGAAAACCAGAAATTAATGTGAATAAACTGTATATTAGGTAGTGATGATTTTTTAAAAAGGATAAACGTAGCATTTTACATTTTACTATAGGTAAAACTACTTCTTTAAGATTAATTCCCAATTAAGTAAATTTTGAAGATAAAAAAGGAAAATCAGGAAAAGGATACTAAATTCAAGCACCAGTTTTGTTACCCTACTACTTCATGTTGATTTTCATCTCACATCTGTTCTCAGAGTTTCAAATGCCATTAGCTAGGTCATTTATTATTTTAATTTCTGTCTTCATTTCCAAATCATTATTCCATCCATTTCAGCAGGGAAGACAAAGCTGCAAGTCCACAGTGCAAATAAGAAATCAAGAGCTTACCTACTAAATCCCACTCTCCATTTGAAATATAGCCAGATATATCTGCTTCTTGCATTTGTAAGTCCAAGGACCACCCTCCGTAAGTCCAGGATCCAAACTTCAGGTTACACTTCTGAACATCAAATGGAAACCAGCGCACATCTATGTAACATGAGCTTTTGAATATGCCTAGATTTTAAACGGGAATACTTAATTTAAATACTTATTCCACATAATTTTGGGTACATTTTGCAGACTGTGTTTCAGAAAGAAATGCAGCAGAATATGCAGTCTGTTTCTCCTGTTTGTTTTACTGGCTAAAATAAGAAATCCTTATTAGATTTACATGATCTTGATTTATTCAGGAAAGCTGGCCTCTTATTTTTCACTTGTTGAGTCAGGCCCTGTCATGTAGCAGCTTTCAGAATTGAATTGAAAAACCCCCACCAAATGGAACATTTTAAATCAAAACAACAACAGGCAAAGCCCTGAAATCCTCTGGGGACCTTAGATGGAAAAGTTAATTTGTCTGGAAAGCACATGGCTCTATTGCAGTAGTTGCTCAAATTCTGGTTTTAGGGAAAGTTGAATCTAAGAATTACGTTCACCGAGTTTGGGCACAGAAGCAGTACTCCGCTGCTATACATCCAGAGAGTCAGTGATACATTTCTGATGTCAAATAAGTATCAAACACAGTCTACTTTCCTTTCAGACTAAAATTTGTTTTGATGAAGCATCCAGTGAATAATTTCAAATAGATATATCCAAGATGGTACTAAGCACTTATTGTGAAGTTAGTGTATTAAGAGAAGAAACTGTTAAATTAATGACATACATTTTTATTAAGAGGCATTACCATGGCTTTAATAAACAATATATTTTTATATTAAGGGCTTTTATTTTTTATCTTCTTTTATACTTCTACATTGCTGAAGTAGTGCATTATGACAGAAGAATTTACATAATTGCAAAAACAAAAAGGTCATTTTCATACTAACCATGTATTGATAATGCATCTAGAATGCATCTAGGTTAAATATATCAGATGGTCCTAGCTAGATAAATAAAATATCAGGAAGTTTATGTCAAATTTGAAACCACACCATACATAAGTAGTCCAAGTTATCAAATTTATGACATGAAAAGACCCTACCTGGTGGCAGATATTGGCAATGTCCTGAAGAATTGACTAGAACATTAGTGTGAAATGTAGCATCAAATCTTTCATCAGCACTAGAATGGGGAAGAAAGAAAATGGGTTATATGCTCTTTGACTGGCTGAAGAATCTCTGAGATTACTCCATTCTTAAAAGGATTATTTCTCTCTCCAAACCTGACGGCTTTTCTCCTGTCACCAGTTTTCTGTGGCCTCAGAGTAACTGGCCAGATACTATTGGATTTATTCCTGATTCACAGCTGTAAGTGAAGGTGAGCCACCTCATTCTTGTGGCTCACCTATACCGCTACATTCGTTACAGTGCCTGTGCTCTACTGATTTCCATTTGGGAAGTGAACTTTTGAAAAACTTCTCAAGCAACTGTAGAGGGAAATCTGCTCTCTTGCTGTAGACAGCATTAACAGCAGCTACTGAATACTGAAGTGATGGGATATTCCAGTGTCTCATCCTACCCTTTGCATGGGTGAACGTTATTACTATATGTATGTCATACGTAAGACTGTTTAATGCAGCTCCAGCCTTCATTATCTACTTCAGAAGTAGACACTAACACTATCAATCCTGAAACTGGTACGCAGACCAGTTCCCTCAGAAAAACTACTTCCCTCAGAAAAACTACAGATGAATTGGCCCTGCTCTACTCATAACAGACTAGTTGTAAAATTTTACACAGCTTTTTTGTAGTACGCTGCAGCAAGATGCGTAAGGACTCAAGACATAATGAAACATGCATTCATTAAAATGAAAATTTATAGTTCACTGATTTATTTGTAAATGCACGTGCATGTCCCTAGTGAAAGTGTATAGAAATTGAAAGCATCTACCTCAAAATACCGCATCACTATAAGGGAACATTGTAACATTCCCAATGCAATTTCATACAGGAATAAGAATTTGTTATAAATAGCTCTGCTTTCTAACTAAACTTTGAATAAGATTTTTTATTAAATACATGTTCAAAATAGGAACATTGTATAGAATACATTGTATAGAATAATTACTTCATGACTGACCCATAGTTAATAATCCCAAGATTCAAATACTTCTATTAACAGAAAGCTGGTGTTTTCAGCTTTTCAGGTTATTAAGTTACCCTTCTCATTCTGTAAAGTGTTTCAGCTACAGTTAGCATGTATGTATTAATTATAT
>NW_010407374.1:0-861 GCF_000710305.1 Buceros rhinoceros silvestris | reverse complement strand
ATTGAGGCTTTTAAGCAGCTCATGATAAAAAAACTGTATCCTTTGCTGCCTTAACACCTGTGCAATGCTGGGTTGCCCAGCTGCAGGGAGTTACAGAGGGGCTGGAGCAGCAAAAAACAAAACAGAGGTAGAGATGGTTCATGGAGACGTCAGGGATCCCTGGGGACAGGAGCTGGGAAAGCTGCCAGGGCTTGTCCTGGAGAAAAGGAGGCTGAGGGGGGAACCACACCACCCTCTACAAGTACCTGAAAGGAGGTTGTAGCCCACAAGTATATTTAACTAGTTTTCCCCAATCCCATTATGCAAACCATCCTTCAGTCTGTGCTCTTGTGTAGACTGGTAAGATGAACCTAGTGCTTGGAGTTGAAACTGTCTTTGAGGTTTTCAATGCATACTTTGACCTCCAGTACCTTAAATTCCTCCAACTGCATTTTTTTAGCCCATGTTTCTGCTGCAGTGGGAGTGAGATGGCCTTAAGTTGCAGCAGGGGAGATCTAGGTTAGATATCAGGAAGAACTTCTTTACAGAGAGGGTTGTGAAGCACCGGAACAGTCTGCCCAGGGAGGTGGTGGAGGCCCCGTCCCTGAAGGGGTTTAAAAGCCTTGTGGATGTGGTGCTGAGGGACATGGTTTAGGGACCCTGGCAGCGCAGGGTGAACGGCTGGACTCGGTGATCTTAACGGTCTCCTCCAACCAGATGACTGTGATTCTATGAAACACTCCCGGGCTGCTGGTGCAGGCAGACGGGGCTGGAAGCACGGCTCTGACACGGGCCCAGGACACACGTTGGTGGCTGCCTGGTTCCCTTCCCACTGCTGAAAAGCGCGGGCTGGCAGCCGTGGGCGGGCACCGGGCTGTTGCA
>NW_010407373.1:0-4002 GCF_000710305.1 Buceros rhinoceros silvestris | reverse complement strand
GCTCCCTGCAGGGTGTTGGACTGGGGGAGCTGTAAAGGTCCCTTCCCACACAAACCATTCCACAAACCTGTGAAATAGTCCTTCACGTTTCTATGGCACCCTCCAAGCACTGGTCTCCAAGGGCTTTCCAGACATCTCCGATGTATCATCAAGACATCTCTCAGGAGACGGAAAAGTTATCAGCATGTCCATTATCCAGCAGGTAGGAACTGGGGCACAGAGCCATGAGACTAGAGCCAGGCCTCCTCCTGGCCACTCTGGGGAGTGACACAGGGACAATCATCAGCAGGTATCAGCTGTTCATGCAAATACTGATTTACCATAACACCAGCTCTTTCTTAACCAGGGTATTTGTTGTGCACTGTTACAGCAACACCAGTAGAAGGCTGTAATTAAAAGATTAAAGGAGTCCCAAACTGGGAATGAAGTGGAAGACAGAACAGAAACTGCATGGAGGAGAAAAATCCCAGAAAAATCCTATCAAATCTGAAGGCTTCTCTACAGCACTGCAGCAGACTCCAAATTCTCCAGCGTGTGCAGAGCTCACTCAACTCAAGTATCAACCTCCAAGGAGAACAGACCCCAGGAGGAACAGGCACAGACTTGCAATACGCCACCTTTCCATGGTGTATTGGAAAGGAAAAGGGCTCTCCTTGCTGCAGCTGCAGGGCTGGCGAAGACAGCCCAGCAGCATCCTCTGCGGGACGCCCAAAGCGCTCGGCAGGTCACCACGGCTTCGCTCCATCAGCAGCGAGCCAGGTGCTCTCCCTTCCCTTTGATCTCTGTGGGAGTTCAGGCTGCTCTAGGCATCATAAGTCCCGTTTTTCCCTAATACTTGGATGCTAGATCCTTTCTCCAGTCCATCCTGGCCTGGCTTCTCCCCACCAACTGCATTTGCTTATCCAAACTTTCAAAAATGAAAATTGGCCCAACTGCTTCTTTCCACTTCCCTTTTCCCAAGTTCACATTGAGCTGTTTAGGATTATGAGTGCAAAGAGACTTTGTGCTTTAAATACAATTCGCGGATTGACAAGGAGAGAAGAGTCAGTAAGGAAAAACGTGAAAAAGTTTCTGGCTGCTGAACTGCCCATCTCCAGCAGTATTTAGCCCCTTTATTCACTGAATTCCTTCTCAACATATTTTTAAGTGGCGATGATTTACAACAGTTTATTTCTTGTTTACGACAGGGGGGTAAAATACCAACAACAGATTGATTTTCGATATTTGAATGACGTGCACTGTAAAAACACAGCTATGAAGCAACAACAGAACTGGACCCTCTGCCCACTGAAGCCAACAGCCACGCTCCCTCTGACGTCCTCATGACGCCCACAACTAGCCCCGACATGAGGAAGAACGGGGGAAGACGCGCTCTTGTCTTTCCTGCAATACAGCCAAAGGCTGGGGGAAAAACCCCACCCCTGGCAGACACCGAACAGTTCCAGAAAAGGCTGTGTCACACCATGATCTAACCCAACTCGTTTGATTATCGCTCTGGATCGATATTCTCTCTCAAGAACACCTAAGGAAATAATCCCTGTCCTTTCCACGCCCATTGGACGTGCAGATGATTCTCATCGCTACCAATGACAATTAGCTGCATCTTTCTGGGTTCAAAATGATACCAGCAGAGTTTAGCAACTTGGTACCAATGAAGCATGGAAAAAAAAAAACCCATGGGATGCTGGCATAATTGGCAAAAGATTAATTGTTCAAAAAACAGAAAGCAGCACATGCAAAGGAGAAAAAAGCGGCAGCCCCGACAGCTTAATATTATGAATAATCGCTTGGTTTAAGGGGCTGGTTGAGGAATAAAGAGCCACCTGCCAGGAGAACAAAAGCTACTATTGCTTGTAAACTATTAGTGACGTGCTTCTCAGAGCTGACTGACTGTGCAAGGGAGCGGGCCCGGTTCTTTAACCCAAGAACAAGGGAAAACAGCCCTCTCAATAAATCAGTGCTGTGCGGGACTTCTGAGAAACCAGCCTCACCGCCAAGTTTAGAGCGCTGCGCCCAAGCAGACCACAGCCCAGGGCTGCCACCCGAAAGAAGGGTCTATTGCTGTTCTTTAGGATACACAGAAAATGGTATCAGAGTAAAACAAAGAGACAGCTGAAAATCCACGAGAGGGGCTCGGTGCTCATGCAAACTGGCCCAGAGCTGCTCCAGAGGGAATGGGGAGGCTCTTCACCCCGTGGCAGGCAGCTTGACATGTGAGAATGCTCAGCCAAGCTCCACTGAGGGGTAAACTGAGCCATCCTCTACTCCTGCAGCACGTTTCAGCTAGCTGACCACGACGGTAATATTCACACTGGAATGCAGCTCCTTCTCGTCTGTTTAGCAGAGGACACCAATGTGGCCCAACATCTAAAAATCAAAGTAACTTACCAATGGGAACAGCAGGCAAAACCTGCATTCCATGGACTACAGAGCTATCTGCGCTGGCGCTGGGCCAGGACATCGGGGCCAGCATCCCTTGTCTTGCAGAAACAGAGCAGAATTTGCACAGACCAGGCGTCACCAGGACCTTGGCTCCGCAGCCCAGAATCTGTTCGCCCATGGAATCCCTCAGACCACAGCCAGCCCTCCCCAGGCACCAGCCTCCCCGCTCACAAGCGACCGCAAAGATCTCTGCTGGCCTCGTCAGATTCGATTTGGTTGTGCTTTGTTGTTTTGTGATCATTTTTTACCTTCTTTTCAGGTGATCTAGAGACACACAGAATATAGTCAGACACTGCTGAGGTTCAACTGCTGGATAAAACCCAGCCCGCTCCTTCATTTTTCTCTTATCAGAGGGAGCAATATGGGGATATTCCTGGGTAGAACCTGCTTCAGAATCAATCACTGCAGTTTCACTTTCCAAAAAAAAATAATTATTTAAATTACAGGCTATTCAGCAACCAAGTCCTTTTCAAGAGAAGGCAAAGATTAAACTCATCAGAACAGAATAACAAAGTCTCCCTTATTGTCAGCAGCTAGAAAGGAAGCTGCAAAGATAAGAGGGCAAGAAAGTGTCAAGTCTTGCGCTATGTCACTTGGAAAAGCCATTTGCCCTGCAGCACGTCCCCGCCCGTCCCCAGCAGAGCTCAGCAGTCACCGGGGAGGGAGGAAAAAAGGATGAAAGAGCCCCATGCAGCTCTCCCTCACCACTGCTCTTCCAGCACAGTAATCTCTGGAAATGTAAATCGCAAATGGGCGAAAGGCGATTTGTGTTGCTTAGACACCGGTGGAGAGGGGGAAAATGCCGCGCAGGGAGGTGCGGGGACAGGCTGGCAGAGGGCAAGGAATAGCCTGGATGCTCAGAGGGTGGGAGGAGGCAAAAACCCCCAAACTCCTGCTAGGTGGTAGGCGAGCCTTAACCAGGACCCTAAACAAATCTGCCCCGTGCCACAGGCTACTGTCTACACCCCACGTAACGCTCCCAGCACTGGCTCCAGCGTCTTTCAGAAGCATAAACCATTCAAGCTCCTGCTTGTGTGAGTATCTCGGAGGGGATGGAGGGCAGGAGCAAGCGGCACGGGGCGGCATGGAGAGACTGGGCAGCGATTGCTGCGCTGGCTCCAAAATCATCCCCGCTGCCAGTAACATCTGCCAGGTGCCCCCGACGGAGCCGAAACGCAGGGGCTGAGCCAGGTGACGCCAGCGCGGGTCCACGCCATGGGGGAGCAGCCCGCTGGGATGCCCCGCGGCTCCCTGCAGCATGGAAACCGCCCAGAGAAGGGCAAAACACAAAAAACCCTGCAAAGCCCAGCCCGGCGCAGAGAGGGGGAGGCAGAGGGAAACACCATCGCGAAGCAAAGGAGGGAGAGCTGGGGAGGAGGATCTCAGTAACCACCGCATCTCTTCACGGGGAACTTTCTGACTGAGAAGCAGGGAGCCTTGCCGAGATGGGGGAATTTCCCCGCTTGCCCTCCTGGCACACACAGCCCCTGGGGGCTGTTCTCGGGGCACAGCCAGGGCAGCTGCAGACTGGCAGTGTTTTTTCTGATTAAGCAGAGCTGT
>NW_010407372.1:0-11582 GCF_000710305.1 Buceros rhinoceros silvestris | reverse complement strand
CCTCCCGGCACACCAGAAGGAGAGAGGCTCCCTCCTACCCCCGCCCCGCGCAGTCTGGGCGCTGCTGCAAGCCCCCGCGCAGCCCCTGGTGTTCGTGCCCCTGTAGCCGCCGGAGTCGCCCAGATGACAGACCCATCCGTGTCCCCTGTGACTCGCCCTCCCGCCCCGCCTCAGGCGCAGCCCCTTCTCTTCTCTCGGGTGTTGCTTCCCCTCACTGGGCAGCTCAGTTTGTCCTGGGGAACTGCGGTTCTTCTCTCCCCACGCCCGCGGTTCTCATCCCCTTGCTGCCGCTGCCCTGCCCCAGGTCCCTGAACCATCATCGGGTGCCGACTCCTTCACTGCTCGCCCTGTTCCCCTCTTGGTCCCCTGGCATAGCTTCTCCCTTTCTTGGCCAGCCCCATCTCAGCGCCCCAGTATTGGATTGTGCTGGGGACATACGAGCAGGCTGGGGACAGTCCTGACCCGCTGGGGTTGGCAGACAGGCGCTGCTTTGTGCCCCTGAGGATCTGTGTCTTCCCTTTGTGTGGGGCTGCTTCTGTCTGGGTTGTAATGCTGCCCTGTTCCTCACAGGTGGCCTTGCCAGCTCTGTCCCCCACGATGCAGATGGGCACCATTGCACGCTGGGAGAAGAAGGAGGGTGACAAGATCGGTGAAGGGGAGCTCATAGCAGAGGTATCCTGGGAGCACAGGCCGTGCTGCGTTTCTGACGAGCTCCGTGTGCATCCTGGGTTCCGTCCCTGGTTGCCCTCACTTGAATGCAGATCTCAGGTTCGGGATCACAGATCCCAGGAGATGCTGTTGGCAACAAGTGGCTAACAGCCTTTCAAAGCTGGTTGCTGCTTTCTGTGAGCAGGAGCAGCACTTAACCCGTCAGAGAGCACAGAGCTCCCTAGAGCTCCTGCCACAGCGTCTCTTTTCGAGACCTGTGTGTTGTGATCCTGCACTACGGAACTGGGAGGCTCTAAGCAAACTGGTCTTTTCTGTTACCATAGTGACATCCTGTTCTCTCTCAAAGGTGGAGACAGACAAAGCAACAGTTGGCTTTGAGAGCATGGAGGAATGCTACTTGGCCAAGATCCTGGTGCCAGAAGGAACTAGAGATGTTCCTATTGGGTCCATAATATGTATCACAGTAGAAAAGTATGTATTTTGCTAACCCTCGACTGAGTTTTCCCTCCTGAGGCTTCTTGGGTACCTTGTGTGAAAGGTTCAGAGGCACTCTGACTGTTTTTGTGCTCCTCTGTTTTTTTTCTAGGCCTGAATACATTGATGCCTTTAAAAATTATACTCTGGATTCTGCAGCGTCTGCCCCCCCTGCAGCCTCAGTGCCTCCCCCTCAAGCTGCAGCTCCCTCAGCACCAACTCAGCCTTCTCCTCAGGCTCCCGGCAGCTCTTACCCTCCTCATATGCAGGTAGACAAGTATTGGTGATGATTTAAGGCTTGTTGACTCTCTTTCTGCCTTTGATGTTGCCAGTTCCAGGTATTCTGTCATAAACGCTGCCTGCGGTGGGAGGTGGTGAGCTATAGCTGCAGGAGTGGGTGCCACTTGGATTGTTGCCTAAAGCAGGTGTTTTGGAAGGTCCCCCAAAGCTTTCTTCAGAAAATTATTTTAGTATCTGAGCTGCTAGTAGAGGAGAGACTTGTCTCTCCGGGATTGTATGGATCCTAGAAAGACCTGCCACGTTTGCATTGTTTGGACAGTTAAGGTATCAAAAGGCCTTTGCTGAGTGTGAATAAACTCTGAGGGCCCTTCGTGCATCTCGGCAGAACTCGGGTCTGTCACACTCTGCTGAACACACCAGATGTGTTTGCGGGTGACTAATACTGAGTTGTATTTGTGGATAATCTTTTTACCCTGCTTAGATATTGAAGTGTTACGTCCACTGTTGTATTTGAGTGTGTGTTTCTGTGACGTTCCTTTGAAAGATTTCAGATACTAAACCTCACTCCACAGATGATACCTGTGATTTGCCTGAGGCTAAGTCAGTTCTTGAACAAAGAATTAATTAAAGGCTTCTTGTCTTCTAGCTACTAAACTTGCTTACAGAATTGTGAAGGTGGCAAAGACCTTTAGGATAGCAGCTGCAAGACACTCCCAGTGAGGTGGTGGTAGTAATTGTTTGGATATGTTGATACCTTGCTCTGCTTTTGCTTGCTTTCTTGCTTAGGCCTCGATAAAAGCAGCCAAACTAGCAATAGGGGACAACACTTTGCTTTGCTGTGACGGTGCCAGATCTAGGGAGTGCAGTAAAGGCTGGCTGCTCCTTTAGGTTGGCATCGTTTAGTCAGGAGTTAAAACTCTGCTCCTTTTGGATTACCACGTTCTGATTCTCTCGCGTTCTCTGGCTTCACAGGTGACTCTCCCTGCCCTGTCACCTACCATGACAATGGGCACCGTGCAGAGATGGGAGAAGAAGGTCGGGGAGAAACTGAGTGAGGGAGACTTACTGGCAGAAATTGAGACAGATAAAGCCACGATAGGTGAGTCAACTCCAAAGCCGAGAACGGATGAGCTGCCCTTGCAAGGGAAGGATCCAGAGCAGCCTCTGTGCTAGCTGTTCCCCTGCTGCTCAGGACGTGAGGCTGTGCGGCAATTAAAAACCAAGTTCCTTCTCATCCCGTTGGAGGGAGAGACTTCAGAGCTCCTAAAAAGCTTCCGTTTCTTTATCAGTCCTCTCAGTGAAGGACAGTGCGTGGAAATATTCCCCTATGAGTTGCTCTGAAGTGGATTCTCTTGCCTCCTAAACACAGGGCAGGGCTTTAGCTACCGGAGTCTTTGTGAGCAGCATTTAGAGGAACTCCTCAGCTGCATCAGGCACCAAACCAGTTCTGTTTCTTTCCCTTACAGGCTTTGAAGTGCAGGAGGAAGGCTACTTGGCAAAAATCTTGGTGCCTGAAGGAACAAGAGATGTGCCATTAGGAACACCTCTCTGCATTATTGTGGAGAAAGAGTCTGATATTCCAGCCTTTGCTGATTACCAAGCCACTGCAGTAACTGACATGAAGGCACAGCCTCCTCCTCCTCCACCTCCTCCACCAGTAAGGACCTTTCTTAGTTATGGGGACCATTAAGAGGTCTGATCTGGACCGTTCTGCTGGTCCGACAGTGTGAAGCCCTGGCTCCAACAATAATGTTTACGGTTCTGTGAGTGCAAGGCTAACACTTGTGCTGGCGGCCTAAGCAGTGATTGCTAGTTTGCCCTCCAGAAACTGGAGCAGGTAGTCATTTGTTAGGATCTCTTCTCCAGCCTGTTTCTTGCGCCAGTTCTAATGTCTCATCCTTGAACACTGGGAGCATGACTTATTTTTTTCAGCTTTTTTTGGTGTATAATTCAGCAGTTTAGTTGGCTCCTTCCCATTCTGATTTAATAGCTGGTACTGGGAAACTTCTCTGAGACTGAAAATTCTTTCAGATTAATGAGGGGTTTTGCTGTTATCTTGTCTGGTAATTAGATGGTCCTAATCTAATTACCTTCCAAGCTTTTGCTGAATGATGCTGAGGCTAATGGCTCTGATTCTTCTGTGAAGGTGGTGGCAACACCTGCTGCTGCTCCTCCTCCGCAGCCTGCTGCTCCTTCCGCTCCAGCAGTGCCCGCAGCAGGGCCGCCTCCTCGGAAAGGCAGGATCCTGGTTAGTCCCCTGGCAAAGAAAATCGCCACAGAAAAAGGAATTGACCTTGCCCAAGTGAAAGGTAAGTTGCCTTTCCACTTCCTTGTGCTCACTATCAGGTGTCTGTTCCTCTAGGCATGTACTTGCCTGGAACATACCTCTAGGTATGTTCCTCCCTGTCAGGAGCATCGTGACTGTGCAGCTCTCCTCACCAGAGGCTCTGTTAAGTGACTTCTCTCTGTTGAATAAAACTGGTACCTTTAGAAGCAGTGCCTTGTTGCAAATAATTGAAATCCTCTTACGTTTCTCTTTGACCCGTTTAGGTACTGGACCAGATGGTAGAGTCACAAAGAAAGATGTGGAGTCATTTGTGCCGCCAAAGGCTGTTCCAGTGAGTAGGCTTGAGGTCGCTAAGAGTGGCCATGTTACTGTAGTGACAGAAATGCTCTGAAAAAGTGCAGCTACTGTATGGAACTGTTACAGTTGGACTGGTGGGTTATGATGCTGTGCGGGTGTGGTGGCTGTTAGGTTAACCTGTCAGAAACAGATGAAGTTTTCTTCCTTTGTTTGTCCCTTTAGTATTTCCATGAGAAGAAAACAATTGTTTCCTAAGCTAACAATTGCACTGCTCACCCTTCATTTGCTTGTCACAGACGTGTTCTTGTGCCGTTGCTTGGCTTTTATAAGAGGTGCTGGAAGTATTGCTGTGTGTGCTGCTGGAAGGGCCGTGGCTGAGCGCAGCCTGAGAGTGCCCTCTAGCACACCCCTCTGCTGGGTGTAAAACCACCACCCAGCAGGACCTGCTGTTCTGGGAGCTTCGTAGCAATGTGCGTCACTGTTGCATTTCTAAATCACTCAACTGCTGATTAAATAATCACATACAAGACTTACAAAGAACCTAGTGGGTACTGCAGAGGCGAGGCTAGAGAACAGACGTATCTGCTGCTCTTAAGCAACAGGCAGCTTAGTCTCAGCACTTGTCCCATGATCTGAATTTCTCTGTACGTTGATGTTTGGATAGCACTGTGAGTTATGCTGGCTGTCTCCGATTGCAGGCGCCAGCACTAGAGGCAGTTCCTGCTGCTGCAGTTGCAGCAGCACCAGTGGGGACCTTCACAGACATCCCTGTCAGCAACATTCGGAGGGTAAGAAGGTTTCATTCCTTTCCAAGATCATTGTTTGCAGCCATGAATTTTCCAGGTGGGTTCGTCTCCATTGCTGCTTTGTTGTACACCCACAGGTCATTGCTCAGCGGCTGATGCAATCTAAACAAACAATACCTCACTACTACCTTTCTGTTGATGTAAACATGGGCGAAGTACTGGTGCTAAGGAAAGAACTCAATCAGGTAAAGCGTTTAGGCATGGTGACAGCCTGGGGGTGGGGGGGGGAAGCTGCATTCTCTCACAGCTTTGCCCAGCCTGCTTTTTGGTGATATGCCATTTTGCCTCAGAAAAAGTAGTCTTTTCAGAGCCTTTTCTCCCTGTTGTGGATCAGTTCTGGATTGTCTGTGACAGAACGCGACTTTTTACCTAAGTAGTGTGTGCACTGATGTCTGACTTCTCTAAGGGGGCCACTTTGTACTTGCTGGTGTCCAGTTCTTGTAGCTGGAAAGTAGAGCAAAAGGGTAAAAAGGTTTTTAAGAGTAAAAAGGGCAGAAAATCTAAGCAAAATAGTAATTCTGAGCCAGGATGTTTGGGGAAAAACAAACATTAAAAAAAGATTGTGCCTTCTTAAGTTATGAAGGAGATGTATTCACCTCCTAAATTGTCTTGAGACTTCAAATATTAATGCTCACAAGTAGGGTGGTTGATTGTTTTCTAACATTTTCTCTGAACAAGGCTGCATGGCAGCGACTATCCAAGTTAATCAGGACAAATTGACACCTCAAATCTCTTTATTTACAGGAGGTCTCGGATAACATTAAGCTTTCTGTCAATGACTTCATAATTAAAGCGTCTGCTTTGGCATGCTTGAAGGTGCCTGAGGCAAATTCTTCATGGATGGACACAGTTATTAGGCAGTAAGTTTATGATATGGTCGAAGCCAGAAACTTTCTTTGTTCAGGAGAGAGTTCATGGCGAAATAGCAGACCTCCTGCTGGAATTCTGAGGGAGGGGAACAGGTGTAATGCAGAGACTGAGGAGCTTTGGTTGAAGTGCCAAGGACCTTGCCTTTGAGGCTAGTGTACAGGGAGAAATAATTGTTGCAGAATTGACCTTTTGAGTTGTCTGAACAGTTCTGAGAATTTTTTTGTTATCTTGCTAGAGTAACTGGCATCCCCTTTGTGTCTTGCAGAAATCACGTGGTGGATGTTAGTGTTGCAGTTAGCACTCCTGCAGGGCTCATAACCCCCATTGTGTTTAACGCACATATAAAGGGCCTGGCCTCCATCAGTAAGGATGTGGTTTCTTTGGCGACTAAAGCCCGAGAAGGCAAACTGCAGCCTCACGAATTCCAGGTGAGGAACTCGGATTGCTGTTAAACATTGCTGCCCTTGACTTCTGTTCACAAGCCCTGCTTAGAGTGAGCAAAGTCTATTTTGTGATGTCTCAGCCACGTTCCTAATGTTCCACATGAAACAGCTCTTGTGAATTTGACCGTGAATGTGTTTTTCTTGTAGGGTGGTACTTTCACAATTTCCAATTTAGGAATGTATGGGATTAAGAATTTCTCTGCCATAATCAATCCACCTCAAGCCTGCATCCTTGCAGTTGGTTCCTCAGAGAAAAGACTAGTGCCAGCTGATAATGAGAAAGGGTAAGTATTCATCTGATTCTGCATATACTGAGCTGAACTCAAATTTTTAAATAATAGCTAGTTTCCTAACACTTCCATTAGGTTATAATTTAAAAAAAATAATTGTTGACACAGTGCTTCCAGTACCTTCTGAAGAAGTACATTAATGGTAGCAAAGGAATGAGTATGATCTGCTTTCCAGTGTAATCTTTTTTAGAAGCCCACAGGGGGAAGATCTGTTACCACGCACCAACCACCATTGCTGGCTCTCTAAAAGCTTTTTCGCTTTGTTAGTGGCACTGATTTGGCACCGAGTTTCAGAGGATTGTGTTAATTGTTGGTTTTTTCCTTTCAGATTTGATGTAGCCAATGTGATGTCTGTAACACTCAGCTGTGACCATCGTGTGGTAGATGGAGCAGTTGGAGCACAGTGGCTTGCTGAATTCAAGAATTTCCTTGAAAAGCCAGTAACCATGCTGCTATAATTTAACCATGCAAGCAAAACTTTCCTGGGTCACACTGTTCTGTTTTAGACAAGCTACTTAGACTTTAGTGTTCAGATTTATTAAAAGAGTTCCTTTTTTATTTTAAATATGTATTATATTATCTGGTAATGTTATTACCAGTCTGTACAGAAAAAGTTTGCAACAGTGCTTTTGAGAGCAATATTAGAGCTATACTGTATTTTTATACAGTTAGTTACCTTGCAAACTCTTCCAAAACAGAGTTGAGCATCCCAGACCTAAAAGCGATCCAGGCAGTATGCATCCTGCCATCTGTTCTAAACTAGGGTGAACAAGGGGGTGCATACCAAGCAGTTTCATGACCTCAGTGTTCTCAAAAATTTGAATTGCAAACATCTCTTCACAGGAGTTCAGATGAGATGGTAACTGAAACGTACAGTAGTTCCACAGTAGCAGAAGGTGAATTCCCTTAGTGTCCTGTTCTCCTGCTGCAGCAGGCGTGACAGCTGCACTGAGGGACTGAAGTGCCTGGGAATAGCTCCTGAAAGGCCAAGTGCTGGCATTCCAGACCTCCCTTGGAACCTGGCACTGACCTGGACCTTCTCAGCTACCTGATCCCTTCTGAGCACTTTAAGGTGAAAGAGCACTAATATCTGTGGGGTCACGGCTTCGGATACCACAGGGAACATGCTGTCTTCTTGTGGGCTTTCACTTACCTGTGCTTTTTGTATGAAAACTCGAACTGCTCTGCCTCTAGCTAAGTTAGTATCAGACTATGATGCCATGGAAGCAACTGTTTTGCAGAATGTTCAAGAGACTCCCTGTGTTGGAACCCAATCTAGGCAAATCACGCAGGCTAATGATGCCATCAGTGGGTATTTACCACGGGAGGACTCCAGCGTTTGGAACGTTGTTCTTTTCAGGCATTCTGACACGGGAAGCTCTGAGTGAGTCACTGGTACTGCAGTACTTCCCTGGTTTGTCTGTGTTGTCCTGGCCTCAGTAAGCTGCAGAATGTGCTATCCATGTATATATTGTATGTAAAATGCTTCAACAGTCTGCTGGACTTGACTCCAGTCATTGTGTCCTGAAAGGGGTGCAGTGCTGAACATTCTCAATTTCCACTTTCCACATGGAAATGTTAATGTGAAAAGGATGACTGTGTAGTAATTACTAAGTGACCAGGAGAATTAGAGGGAGAAAAGTTTAAAGAAAAAGAAAGTTAAAGCTGATCTGTCGTTCTGTATATCGCATTCAGTACTGTCTCCTGTAAAGTTCTACAAAATTCACTAAAGATATTGAAAGAAAATACTGTGGAAATTAAATATTTTTGTGGGAACTATTTAATGTCTGGTTGCTGTGATACTTGGTTGTCATGCCTGGCTTAAGCAAAAAAGTGCATTAAGGTTTCAGTTTTTCTTTTACGATCTAAAGTATCATGGTTCCAGACTTGCTCTAGGGAACCTGCGTTCTATTAAATGTTTGGAATTGACATCTACTAAAACACGTTCCAGTGCTTTTCTGTTCAGGTGCGTGTGCCTTACTGTACTGTATAGCCCAGTCAGAGCTGTTCAGCCCCCTAGTCTGGTAGTGAAATTCACCCTGTTAACCCTATTAACCTTAAATGTTCCAAACTAATACGCGCTTTTTTGTCAGCG
The DNA here is from genome assembly GCF_000710305.1 of Buceros rhinoceros silvestris. NCBI lineage: Eukaryota > Metazoa > Chordata > Aves > Bucerotiformes > Bucerotidae > Buceros > Buceros rhinoceros. Next base: position 3,111 of record NW_010407372.1, on the reverse strand, counting down.
TGCAGCGGTGAACTTCAGTTTTCCTGGCTTCCTCGCCGCAGTGTTCACCAGAACCTCACATTCTGGTTACAGAAACCTTTCACTTTCTTCCTGCAGTATGAACACTAAATAGTTAATCCTATGAAAACACTCTCTGAGTGATTGTCAGACTCTGGAACACTTGCAACTCAAAAAATGCCATCCAGTGTGTGTGCTTGGAGTGCTGGTGGTGGCTTCTGGTACGGCTCAGCTCGTGCAGTGGCAGAACTTCACTTGCACTTGCAGCTGTAACCCCTGGACAGTATTTCAATGCAGCCTTCTAAGTGTCTTTCAAACAAAGACATGGGAAGGCCAGGAGTTAGTGCTCTTTAGTGTGCCTCTGTTTCCAAGTTGCAGCTCAAAACCAGTTTGCCTGTTTCCAGTTGGGATCTGAGGAATACTGGTACAGAGACATGGAAGCGGCAATCATGACTTACTGACACATTAATCATGAAACTAAGATCACTGAAGCTTTGTTTGTCCCTTTCCCTTGATTCTGATAATGCTTAGTAAACCTTAAATTGTTCTGTGCTGCTTTGTATTGCTCTGTATTTTGTGTATTAGTGTGAACTAATGCAGGTGGTTTTCCTAGTTGAAGGGCTCCAAGATCATCTTTGGTTGCTCGCTTCACACGAAGTGCTGCTGAGCTTTGAGTTTCTCTGAGCTGTTTTGAGTAGCACAGAGTAGGTCTGCTGGTTTATGGTCTCACTCAGCGATTACAAACCAGTAACAAGTGAGGTCAAGCGTATTTATTCAGTGACTGAAAAGACTACAAAGCCTATGCCAGTTAAGATCAGCAGGGATTGTCCTAAAGAGAACACCAACAGCTTGCAGGGCAACCGGTGGAACTGTTTGTCCTGCCTCTGCTGGTTGTTCCAGCAGTAACTACCTGTGCGAGCTGCTCTAACCACCTGAATCCAGTGATCAGTTTATTCAGCAAAGGCTTCACAGCTGTTACTGCTCTGCCACAAGGCAAAAGGAACGATGTAGTGGAGCACGTACACATTGCCGGTTCTTCACCACAGCCGCTAACGAATTCGAGTACACCTTCAATATTTACAGTCTTTATCTTTGGCTGAAGTTTGGTGGTGCTGGTATTCCTCCAAAATTCCTTTCTACATGCATCTTCTAAAGGCACGTACAGTATTCAACCCTGAAGATTAGAAGGTCAAAAAAAAAAAACCAACTCATCACCATCTAAAGGTTAGGATTCTCATTCTGGGCTTTTGTTCTGTCACCTGTGAACTGGGCAGGACACAGTCTAGGGACCTGGCTTGGTCACGGGTACTGAGATGAACAACAGCCGTTTTCCTTTGTTAAATACTGCTGTAGCTGTTTCTTCATCTACCAGTTCTGGCAGATCTAGTTGTAATCTGTATTTTTCAGGGACCTCAATGATTATGTCATCCTACATCAAGAAAATTAAAATACCTGATTAACTTTGACAACGAATTAGCCGTGAGAATTTCTAGGAATTGGATACTAGACAGAAAACACAAGGCTACTCTTCGTTCTAGCTTACCTTTGAAACGCTCAGATCACACTCAGAGACAGAGCTGACCTTCGGCAATTCAATTTTGAGTTCAATTTTGAGTGGCTTCTGGTTTGCGTCCTTCACGGTGACCATTTCATAGACGGGGGTACTTGGCTGCTCTGGCGTTTCAGTGCTGCTGATTTCCTCTATCAGACGCGCTTCAGACTGTGTCGCACTTTCTTCCTTCAGCAGCACAGGAGCGTTGCTGCAACCTTCGGCATCCAGAGCGTGTAGAAGCTGGTCAAGTGTCAGTTCTTTCAGGAAAAATAAGTTTTTCACACATAGCACTCAGTTACTAAGAACTGTAATGTTGTGCCACTCTATCACAAAGGTTTTAACTGTAATTAATTGTAATTAAGGATTTTGTTAGCTGAAGGCTGTTACTGGCAGTTTCTTCTTCACCCATTATTTGGTTTTATTGCCAACGGGTTAAATGTTGTTTCCAGACTACTAGTGGTGGCAACAACCCTTTACTCAGGCAAAAGAAACTTAGCACCTCAAAGAATCAAACCCGGGGGAGTTCCCGTGTCTAGTGGCTACAGGAGAAAGGGAATTTGCTGTTGAGTTGAGAAACTGCAGCGACACGGGAAACCCCAGCGGTGAGTGCAGACAGGCCGGCAGGCTTAGGCTCCTGTCTGGTGTGAACGCTGCTGCCTTCTGAGTTCTCAGAGAGCAGCATTGCTTCACGCTTATGTCAAGAACTGGGGCGGGGGAGAGATAAGGCTGGAGTAGATTTGTTGGGAGAATGTGATGGGTCCTCAAAGAAAAGTGGCGGGTCTCTACGTACCCTTCTTTGTGCTCTGACTGAGATGTGGGGGTGGCACCTGCCTTCCTTTCAGGCGCTGCTCCATCATTTCCAGGCTTCCTTTCAGTTTGAACGATTCCATGGTGTACAGGTGGGACAGAGGAAGGTCGCATCGCTCCGCAACGAATTTCAGTGTCAAATGGATCAAATGCTCCATTTTTTCTGGGTTTTCTTCTGCCCGCTGAAGAACATCTGGATTATATGCAACATCTATAATGCTGTAAAGGTCTATAAAAACGTGTCAGAATTACTGCTACGGTACCGTGTGCGGGTGTTCTTTAAAATCACTTGATTTAGAAGGAAAGAAAATTAATTTGTGGCTTCTGGGCAGAGAGCCTCCTCTAGAAGCGACTCCTCTCGCTGTGTCTGGTCAATGAGAAGCACAGAAACACAATCCAAGTCAACAGGAGAATATGGTCAAGAGATTCCTAGGGCACAAGTATTTTCAGGATTTAGATGTGTGCAAATTTTGTGTTTCTTCAGGTTTGGTTTTGGGTTTTTTTTCAAAACGGGAGGGCTGCTTTAGAGTCCCTGCTGGGACACGCCGATCGCACCCCTGCCTGGCCGCCCCCACCGGCGCGAAGAGCCAGCAGCGCCCTCTGCTACAGCCAGAACCTGCGTGCGATCGCCCCGCAGTGCTCCGCTGCGGGACTAACGCATCCGGGGCGAGGCGCGACCCCTTCGAGACGTACCTCCCTCGCCGGCTCCTTCTTCCAGCGGCCCCGCGCAGACAGGAGTGGGGTCACTGGGGGCC
>NW_010407371.1:16293-23315 GCF_000710305.1 Buceros rhinoceros silvestris | reverse complement strand
ATATATAAAATAAATAATTTGTTAACATTTTAGTTGATGGTAGGTTGCCGTATGTTTATGCACCCATTAAAATTCTCTAAGCTCTTAGGCTTCATGCACGAAAGAGATAGCTATTAATCAGTTTCTCTTTTATTCATGCTGAGGCCAAAACTGATTTCTGGATGGCTCATACCATGCATTTGCCTTAAATATGAACTTGAGATTAGAGGAACGTTGGCTTAAACACTGTTTCACAACTGATAAATTGGAGGACTACTGCTTCTCTTTGGTTTTTAGAGAAAAGCAGATTTCAAATAAATTAGAATGATAATGTGTTTCTCCACTCCCAGTCTTTAATAATGGTTATATGCATTTTTTTAATGTAAAGTTATTGTTGTCTGTAGTTCCATCCAAAGTAGACTACTTGAGCTCTCTACTGCTCTTCCCAAAATGTACTTAACTTTTTATGTCCTCAATTTCTTCCCCCAAAATACTAGTTCTCATAGTTTTGAGGAATATCTTCAGTCTACTGGTGTTTGCTCCAGCAAAAAACAAAAAAAAGCTTTTTGTATTTGATATTACTGTAAGGCTTAAGAGCACAAAGCAACCAGTAACCGTGTTTATAGGGCTGCACTTGCAGCTGGTTGGTGCTGGTTCATAGGGTAGTAACTGTCAAGTTGTCAAGTACACAGAGAGTGTGGGAAGTGTGGCAGGTGTGTTTTTCCTTTTCGCTGTTTTTTATTTTATTCTTACGTACTATGAAGAAATCCATGCCTGCTATTTTCACAGGGGCCAGTGTTTAGCTGTGTAGAGAAATCAGAAGCAGATTGTAGAGGTTCTGCTTAGAGTTGCCAGGAAAACAGAGCTATTTCCACTGCAAAAATATTTTCGTAGGTCAAAGGCACTGCATGAATACAGCAAATATTTTTACAGTGAAAATAAACAAGTCTGCATTAGTCTTCATCATTAACCCTTTCTTTACAAGTGTGCCTCCCCCATCTCACCCCTTCAATTCTTCTTATGTGGAATGTTTAATTTGTGGCTTTAATCTGGTGATTAATTTCTATAGGTCTTTTCTTACTCCTTGTATGGGAACTTAATCAGTACTGATTTGCTCTTTGCATAAAAAATATGTGGGGGGGGTTTTGCCATGTAAAATTTTTTTAATATATGTAAATAGGTTTTGCAAGTTGAAACTTGAACTTAGAGGATAGTGTATTTTGCCTTTTTGTTTGTTCAGTTGCTTACTCACTTCTCTAGCCCATCCTTCCCAGAGGTGGCTGCCAGACAAACATAGGACTATGTGTGAAATGTAGTCTTAATGTGAACTCATTATAGATTTTATTCCTTTTATGCATCTTCATTATGGACACTTGGTTGATATTAGCATAGTGTGCATTGTGCACATGGTCTGAGAAGATTGTTACCCTAAGCTAAGGCTTAAATGCAAACTAAAATATAATTATACTGGTAAAAATCTGCAGCCATCCTTATTCCGATACAGATAACACTAATAAGTTAGTGGTTTATCTGCAATGTTTGCCTACCTGACCCTGAACTTGGATCTCTGAATTTAGTTAATATTCATGTTTAGAAGTCTGTAAACTACAGGAAAGAAAAAGAACAGATGATACGATGGTAGGAAGATGTAGAGTAGGTCCCAGAATTTTTCACATCATACAATAATTTTGTGAACTTACATGGCCTAAAATACTGTGAATGCATTTGTTTTTAAGAGGCTGTAACTCCTACCGTCATACTTTGGCTTTGATTTTCACTTGGTATCTTTTTCTGTGTAGTGGCAGATTTCTGAGTTGGAACTGTTGCAACTTATTCCATGTTACTTACGTTTTTGTTTTCCTACCAAGAAAGTGGGTCATCTGCATTTCTACAGCATGGTTTCCATGACTGGAAACCTGCTTTAGTTTTAGTACTTGGAAAACATTAGAAATGTCTTTTGTAATGATGATGTAAGTTGATGCACAAGATGTTTTAGAAAATAAAAATATTGGTAAAACAGCTAACTTGGGGGTTTTCTGTGGAAAGCTTGCAGAAATGGGTAAATAATCATGCCAGAGTATATTCAAAATGCCTTAAGTTATAGTAGAAATTGATGAAGGTACACAGTTTTATTCCTTCCACCTCCGTCTCTTAACATATCAGAACTACAGAATTTGAAAATACGGTTTTTTCTCCTTTTTTAAATCAAATACAGTTGGCAAGCTAAAGCACGTATTTTTAATTCTAGGTTACTAAAGAAGATTTCCAGACCTTTGATTATATACTTTGTATGGATGAGAGCAATCTAAGGTAATGTATGAAAAAATGGAACAAATTCATATGGATTACACTGATGTCTCATGAGTCACTTTGAAGACAGATGTCATGTGTTACTGCTTAGCTTGTATTGGGGTTTTTTTTGTTTTGTTTTGTGGGTTTTTTTGATATGTGTGTGTGTGAATGATATACTAATAGATGAATTCTTCACTTCTAGTAAGTTTAATGAGCTGGAACTCAATGGTTTTTTGTATGACATACGCCACTCAAGGATTAAGGACATGGAAATTCAGTATACTTTTTGCTGTAGATGTGCAGCTGATGCCTTTATAGTTAAGAATGGGGAGTCTTGATCAAAGTCATGTGTTTTTCTAATTGCACGGGATCTAAAAGATGCTGTGGAAACTTGGAACGGATTAAAAATGGTGTGGGTTTTTTTCTTTTTTAATAAAAATAGAGCAAGCTCTGAAATGAGAAAGGTGGTGAGCTGGGGAAATCTCCTTTGTTACTGTTAGCCATGTTCTAATTAAGTGCGTCTTTGAGACAATTCATGCTTTAGATACAGTGAAGTAGCTGCCTAGCGTGAAAATTTGGATATCATTAGCAAAATTTCTTCTTAATTGCATACATATTGGTGATTGGGCTATGGGGCTGAGCTTTAATAAACTACAAATGACAATGTGCTTGTAAGGAATATTTCTTGTAAAGTTAGTTTAAAAAAAAAAAACAAAGCACCTCAAAACAACACAACCAAGAACGAAACAAAGCTCAAATAAAACCTTATTAGTAGCACATAAAGACTTTTAAATGCAGCACGACTTAACTGAAATAAGTATAATTTTGTTGAATTTTCCGAATTAATTTTTTTTAATGACCTCTCTTACACAGCCCACACATATGAAGAGTATATTACATTTGGCTTGATCACGGCATATCAGGCAGAGACATGACTAGGCTTACTTCTATTTTTACTTCAGTTCTTAAATGGAAACTTACTTCTGTATTAACAATTGATATGGTATGAGCCACAGAGCAGAAGAAAGGTCACAACTATATTAGAGATGTAGCAGTAGCCACACTTGAGTTTCACCTTAAACTTGCCCCCAGTTCAATCCTTTTCCCTAGGAATGCCTATTTGTAGCACAAGGAGGGCAAGCTGATTCCAGGTGCTGATGGAGTCCCTGTCATATCAAAAAAGGAAGATTTGGGACATCCCTTTTCCTTAGTACCAGAACCACCTGGTCTTCTCCTGTTCATGAAGTGGTACACCAAAAGGCTTGAAGGAAATGATTAGACTTCTTTTTAATGATAAAAGGCTAGAGAATGCATTGAAAAATCTGTAAATTCAAGGAATAACTTCTTAGTTGATAGAGGAGCCCTGATTTCTCTTCAAGGAAAAACAGTATTGTGCTCTCACTGCTATTTCTAAACTATCTGAAATTAATTTCTTAATCAGAATTAATTAATAATTAAATTTAATTTCTTAAAACTGATTATGCTTATGGCTCTATTTGCCTTTTTAATGGTGGGTAAGTAAAATGATGATTTTCTATGGACATATGTAATATTAAAAGAATGTAATATGTTCTGAATGTTCAGCATTGTGAAAATCATAGTAGTGAGCACCTTGTAATCCAAAGATGATGAGAGGTACATTTTAACTGTGTTTGGGGTAATGGACATTTGGGTAATGGGGGAAAATATAACCTCAAAACCAGTGTGTTTTATCAATGAGAGGCAGTGTAGAAGAAAAAGGATGTGACAACTGATGAAACATTACAGTACCTCAAAGGGAAGACAGGTCTTGCTCACTGATTTACCATTTTCTGTTAACTGACTGTAGTAGGACTGAATTTGATTAACTGAATGTAGAGGCAGTATTGAAAAAAATTCCAGCCTACCAATTTAAAACACTGATTTTGAACAGATGGGAGTAACTTTTAATTCTGGAAAAATATCTAGATAATTTTCATTATTTTTGTTCAATACAAGCTAAAGGTGGATAAAGTCCTAATGATTAATATGAGGGAGAAGTTGGTGAACTTACTGTTAACAAAGTTCTGCTAAGCATTAGGCTGAGTCCCTCACTACTTGTTTATGCTCTGAATTGAGTTTATATATATGTGTCCTCCATACACAATTAAAAAAACCGCCACACAACAAGAAACAGATGAAAACAAGCGGCAGCATACAGAGGCCACAGAACTGACTGAGTCCAGATGTGTATTATTTTCCTGTGTTCTCTAGAAATGGTCATGAGCGTTTTATGCTGATGCCAAAAAAGTTTGGAAGAAAAATTAATGGGAAAATTTTATTTTCTCTTTTACAGAGATCTGAAAAGGAAAAGCAACCAAATTAAAGACTGCAAGGCCAAAATTGAGCTACTTGGAACTTATGATCCACAGAAACAACTTATCATTGAAGATCCATACTATGTATGTGTAATAAATTCTTTGGGTAGCTTGATTAAAAATGGTGTACATAATAGTATATAGTCTTTCCAGGTCCCACATTTGGCATGTGACATATAATCAAATGTTATGCAAAGCCAAATATAATTGTATTTTTTAAACGACTTAAACCAATATAAATTATTGGGATAGGAAAGGAAAATAGGCCTTTATGCTTATAATAATTATTAAATTTAAATGATGCAACGCACCTTCATTTTCAATATTAGGTGAAGCCCTGGTTAGTCAGGCTCTTTGCAAAGAGGATGAAATCAGCAAAGTCAGAGACAAAGACATGGTCATAGATTGTCAAAGAAGTTGAATAATATCGGCCAAGAGCAACCAGTTAGGTTAAGATTCTTCGGTTTAGGAAAGAGATGTGGATGAAGATGCAGTAGGCTTCTGTAAAATCTTGATGTCATGGGAAAAGGTGAGTAAGGAATTGCTATTCATTACCCAAGAAGCAGAGAGTATCAAATGGCATTGGGGGAAGCGGGTTCAAAACAAAAGGAGGTAATTTTTTTTCCCACATGGCGCTTCATTAAACTGTGAAACTCAACAGTGACAGGTTATTGTGAACGTAAGAAAAAAGGGAAAGCTTTTAAGGGCTTAAAAAGTGAATGGAAGAAGTATGTGAAGAAAAGTTCATACATGACTGTTGAGTCCCAAGTCATGGTGTTTGGCTGTGGAAATTCCTGAGCTGCAGGTAGTTCAGCTACTTTCACCAAGTGTTTGTACTGTTCTTACTCTTCCCTAACGTCAGTTATTTGTCATTACTGACAGCAGGGAAACTAGTTTGCAAAAATTTCTTGTTTGAGCCAAGAATATTGCTAGTCTTATGTTCTTTTTCCTCTGCTCTTTTCTAGGGGAGTGAAAAGGACTTTGAAACTGTTTACCAGCAGTGTGTTAGATGCTGTAAAGCATTTTTGGAGAAGGATCATTAATGCCTCATCATTTTATTTCTGAAAGAAAAATTAGCTTCTCCTGAAATATGTAATGTTTTCTTGATTGATGTTTTTAAATTGTAAAATTATGCCTCAGTATGTTCAAAACTTTTTCAGATTAGTTTTGCATTTTAGTTTTTCTGTCATTAATTAAAAAATGTAGAGAAGTTTTAATTGAATTAGATGATCAACCATTTTGTCACACATCAACACAGTAATAAAGTATATTACACAGAATAAATTTATCTGTAAACTCTTCCAGTGCTTTCTCACAAGCACTGCAAAAGTAACGTCTTGCTTCTTTATGTGCTGTACTAACTAAACTGAGGTCTTCTCATTGTGCCCTTAGTGAGTTAATTTAGATCAACTTTCACTGGGAGCCTGCAAAATAATAGTTCATGTATGGTAACTTAGGCATGTTATCTTAGTATCATGTCAGCCTTTGGACTGATGGTGTTTCATATGGAACCTGCTAGACTCAAAGGAACTGCCTGTCCCCAGGCAGACATTGCTCTTAGCACTATTTCAAAGCTTAACCAAGCAAACCCCTGTGTTTCGCCATCAGGATTCTGTGAAAATGGGGTTTTATATCAGTTTAAACGCTCAGTTATTCAGAGAAGAAATAATTTTTGTTCTAGAACGTTTTTATACTAATTAAGATCAACTCAGTTCAGAAGCAAGGATTGATGTTAATAGGACTTCTCTGGCTAGTCTTCCTTTGGTCTTGTGGTCAATTCCATGATCCTCACATGTGTAACATAGCATTTACTTGGAGAACAAAACAGGTCAGCTTAAAATCCTAAAAGCGAAATACACATTTTGTATCTCGTAGTAGTAAAATACTCAAATCCATGCAATATAATCAGTAAAAAAATTTCTGTACTCCCGGTTCCTATGTGGGGGTTGGACAGTATTTTCAGATTTACTCAGGAGAATGGATAGCCTGTCAAAAGTGTTCTCTGAGAGTATGGTTCAACCTGATGACAGCCCGTCTCTAATACAATACAAAGTTAACAGAAGGCCAGTAAGCACAAAGTTCTGCTCTTGGACAAAAATTGAATGCTTTGTAAAAATCCATGCCTATTTGAACATCACCTTTCATTTCTGCCTTAGAAATGTAAATTTACAGAGATCAGTAGTATTAGATACCAAGATAATATTCCTATTTTGAATAATACTGACATTGGTATGAACTAGCATTACCTCGTTTTCTGTAAAACTGGATCTGTAAAACTTGCTTTCTTATTTATTTAGCCTTGGTTTTGCCTCTGCCTGCCTTCCAGACTAGTAGAGTAGCCTCTGTGTTTGTCACCCAGTCTCCCTTTGGAAGAGGGATGCATTTCAATAGAAGACCGTGATACTTCTGGGGAGG
>NW_010407371.1:10675-16197 GCF_000710305.1 Buceros rhinoceros silvestris | reverse complement strand
GGTGTCACTCTGTGTGCTGCAGCCTGCGCAGTGGGGATTAAGTTTCCTGGGACTATTGCTGTAGAACAGCTGTGTTTGTGTTAGTGAGGTTTCTGGTTTGTGCTAAAATTTCAATCAGGCGTAAGGCTTAAGAACCTGTGTACAAAAAGGCAAGTGGTAGATGAAACACTTAAATACAGAAACCAGGAACAGTTTTGACTTCGAGAACCAGCTAGGAATTTGCAAGTTAATAGTTGTTTCACTTCAGGGACAAAGAGTAATACGTATAATATTTGAGGACAGATCAAGCACTGACCCTGGAAAAATTATTTTCTATTTCTTTTATGAATGTTTTGATAATGAGGGAAAATGATGGGCAGTTAGGGACAAACCACGTTAAATGTGGTTCTGTGCACCAGCCTCAGAAGTGGAAGTATTTGGGTGTGATCTAATGTTATTCTCTGCCAGAATGACCATTTAAAATATTCCAGTGAAAGTAAAGTCACTCAGAAGATTGAGAACATGATGGATTGAGCTTTTTCATTCATGGCTGAGTAGGAATTGAACCTACAGTTTCCTACATAATAAAGTTAAAAGTCTTAAATCTTTATTTTTGAGCTGCTGAGATAAGTGAAAGGAGATAAAAGGGTATGGTTGTTTACCTTCACTAGGCTTAGGAATCTCATGTGAAGTGACACCATCAGAACTACTTTTGTGAACTCCATTCAGATTTTAAAATTTTCAGCCTTGAGGTGTATTTTTAACAAGTAACCCATTGGCTAAACAGTTCACTAGCTTTACTAGGAGGAAGAACCTGACTGATGGACTGATTTTATCCTTAGTGGATTTCTTTTGGAGGAGGGGAAGGAGAGCACTATGGTACTTTAAAAGAATTTGTAGAATACAAGAATACAGAACAGGAATTGCCTTCAGGAAGGACAGTTGCACAGAACAGTTTTTTGGGTTCCAGGAAAAACAGGGAACATAGGATGAATGAACAAATCATGTATCATATGGATGACTAAGCTCTTACAGGTTTACAGTACCACTTATGAAAAATGTAATGTCAAATGAAAAAATACAGAACTGACTTCTCCTTCCTCTCTCCCCCACTACGGCCTGTTTTAGTTTAGGTAGTAGCTTATACCTAAGACTAAAGTTAAAAAAAAAAAATCTGCTATAGTGTAGTTGTATCTTCTGTCAAAGCATGCTGACTTCTTCAGTTAATGGGATTAATTGACTTATATTCATCTGTTAAGTCATTAAATAAATTACTGTTTTCCTTTCACAAGGTATTTTTCTAGAAAGTTTTTATTTAACCAGATTTCAGGAGTCCAACTACAGACGGAAAGATTGATACTAATTTAAACTCCCATGTTAAGTATACTGTGATATGGTACCAGTCAGTGGAACCACAGAGAAGCACAGAGTTCCACCCGTGTTTACTGCGGATGAGCAGCCAAGTGACTCCTGCAGCAGTAGATTTCTTACCCAGTTTTTCATTAGGCGTGGTTTACTTCCATTGAGATATGAAACTTTAGCAGTTAGTGATCACTGGAAGCAAATACAAAATATGTACTTCTCCCTTACTAAATACAGCCATGGTCTAGGATGGGATTTTGTACCTCTGCCTTTTTTCTTTTTTTTGACTTCTAGAGAGATAAATGCCGAAGGCTCTGAAGTGTAACTTTCAAGAATCCCAGCTCCTAGGTATTTCTCAGGGTGGGGAGGGGTGTGTTTGGTTTTGGTTTTACATTTTGTGGTTTGAATTGAGGATAAAATGGAAGATAAATGCCAGTATTAAGCTAAAAATACCTGAGGTTCATCTGTAGATCACACATAAAAATTTTCTTCCTGTTTCAGCCATTCTGTTATGACAACTGGATTTAATATCTGATATAAGGAAGAAAGGGAAACGTGTTTCGAGGCTTCTTGAGTAAGTGTTCACTGACTCCTTAAAAATTTTACTGTACTAAAATGACTTGTTGGATGTTTACTGATTATATTGCCTTGCAGTATCATGAATAGACTGCAGATTAAAAAAAACCAAAAAAACAAAAAACCCCCACAAACCCCAGCAAGCAAAAAGTCAAAACCAGCTGCTTGTCATAAAAAGGATTCAAATTCATAATGCTGCAGATAACTGGAGCAGCCTTGTGGTGTGGGCATTTTGCAGGATTGGAATACCCAGATGTGTCCGTCCTCACAAATCCAGAGTGTCCAAATTACTGGGCTTCTGTGAGGTGAGTGGGTGTACCTTTCTTTCTTCCTCTTACTGGAAAGAGATTTAAGTGTGGATAGATGACAGTAGCTACTGGACGATGGCTTGTTTATCTGGATTCAGTGAACACAGAGCAAACTGGGAACAGCTTTGTACCAAACACTTTATTACTTACGCTTGTTATTTACAGTATTTACATATTGCACGTTTGCTGGAATGTTTTATACATCTATTATATAAAGTAAATTAATGGCAGCTTGTGTTTGTGTACAAAATCCATGCTCCACTCTCCAAAAAAATATGTCTACTTGGAATTACGTTCCTGTTTGTCATGCAATTTGTACTCCTAGGGTACAATGTGACCCCAATGCAAGTCTGTTTTAACCAAACTTTTAAAAAATTGCGTAAGCATGAAGGATATCAAGTGACCACAACTACTGTGGAGCAGATCTTTAGTAGTTCTAGATATATAAACCAACATTCCTTAAAATTGTAGAATTAAGCAATAGAACATCGATTTTCTTGGTGAAATATTTGTGTTTACGTAATTTTTGGCAGCATTACGCATCAGTTGTAAAGTGTGTTTTTAAGTATCGAGCATTAAGTACTATTGGCAGTTATGCTACTGTAAAGAATGTCAATCTGCAAACTGTTGACAACATACAAAACGCACGTTAAAAGAATTACGGGAAGTAGTCTGTCAATCTGCAAAAATAAATCTCTTGTTCACAATGGAATATGTTATAAAGGTAGTAAGTTCTATTTCCCTGTTGGTTTCCAAGGCACTTCTCTTGGTTCTTGGTGTTTCTTCTCATAGTAATAACATCTGGTGGATTAAAAGAAAGAAGAAAAATTGCCTTTCGTCATTTTTATACTCACATACATGTGTTCAAGAATGTATTTATCATTTTGAAAATAGTAAATTAAACTGGAGAATTCAGTAATAACTTTGGAAACATCCAATTTCCAAATCTATTTTGATTTAGCTCAGTTTAGTTTGTATCAGCCTGACTGCTAAATTACTATCTTGTTTGTTAATAAAGGCTGAAATGTTGGAAAGCTTCCCTCTTTGTGCTGGTTCATTTGAAGTAGACAGGTTTGGAAAATACCATTCCACCTATTCAAAATGTGCCCATAGTTATGTTTAGTCTGTTCCTGTGAGTGCAGCTGTGAAGAAGAGGATAAACCTCAAGGGTAGCATTAACAGATTACAAATTTCTGTCTTGGTGTCAGGAAGCTGTTGATATGATGTCTAGTGATACAAATCTCTCAAGGTAAGGTTTGAGGGATCTAAGGAGTACTTGATGTTTCATTGGGCCCACTAGTGACCAAATCTGGTTTTGTATAAACAAGAAACAAATAGCAGTAACTTTCTGAGATTTGGTCATATAAATATAGCCCATGGAACGTGCAAACACTGAGGCAAGATAAACCAAACAGGAGCTGCAGTGGTTCAATTTTCTGCCTGTTCTATTAACTCCTCCCAGAATAGTTTCTTGGAATGAAATCAAAACCATTTCTATGACGTTGATACCAAAATCACAGATACAAAAACATAGGTTTCCACATTGCTTATGTAGGTATATTGTCTCTGCTCTAGAAATGTCAATTCAAAGGTTGAGCAGTGAAGGTTTCCATGGCCCTTTTCCCCCACACCTTTAAGCCTCCTGAGAGTGATCAGTGTGAATTCTCAGATACGAGTTTCTCTGCATTTTCTGCTGCTTGAGTATAATGTGTAATAGAATCATTTGAATGCAAAGTCAGTCAGACTTATCATAATCCATTGGAAATCAAGCTATTGGTGCATACAGAAATACCTGTTAGTAGTATTTGAACGTATTTAGTTTTGCAGGTTTTTTTAAGCTATTAGGAAATGAAATAAAGTTACAGAACAGCTTAATGTAATTTAGGGGTTTTTCTGGCTTTGCAGATAGGACAAATACCTTTTTTTTTTTTTAAAATATCCTTCCTCAGAAGGGAACTTGATGTAAATTTCCCTTGTCTTGCATTTTTATCTAGCTTATTTTCTGTATGGATGCCCCTACTCTACCCTGTTTAGGCTTTGATGATTAAAAGTGATGTTTAAAAATAAATGAACATGCTTTTGGTTTGATCAGTGTGTGGTACAACTGGCACACACTGAGAATTTAACAAATAGGGTTTTTTAATAATACTAATGGGAATATGCAGCTCACTGAGGGTAAGAGGCTGGAATTCGGTAAGTTGCTCATTTGTCATCTATACATGTTATATCTATATCAGATTGAAAGCTGTGTGTCTTGGATTGCCAGTGCTAAGCTAAACTGCAGTTTTCTAAATCCCTGGCACTTCAGAAACTCTTGAAAAGGCCCCAGATTTTTAGCACTGATTGATCTGTTGGGTTTTTTTTGTTGTTTTGTTTTATTTCACATTGTCTATGTTACTTGCATCAGTCTAGGAAAATTAGACTGGAATTTAGCTGAAGGATGCAGGTAGTCTTAGTGGAGATCCTGAATACCGTTTGACTACAGTCTGTTGGGAATGTAGGTAGCAATACAACTCCTTTCTCCTTTTTCACTTGATTCTTAGTTCTCCTTTGCTAATGCAAAGGAAAAAGAAAAATAACAAACACAAAACCAACCAAACCATACAATTGTTCCAATTCTAAAAAGCATAAATGAAAGCTATTGTAAAGGTGAATTACATTTTTCCAGATTTGGTTCTAGTCATTATCTGTTCATGGTGATAAACTCTGTAAGAGAAAGCTAATCTGTGAGAGAAAGCTAATCTATAAGAGAGGAAGAATTTAGTGTTTTAAATATCAATATAGCATTTAAAAGTACTGCGCCAGTAGGATTTTGTAGCAGAACTCCCATGTGCTACATCGAAAAATTCCTTCCTCAAGTGTGAACATCCAGGTGCTCTAACGTGAGCATCGGATCACAGAGATCCTTGCATTGAAGATGATATAAAGCTCTTGATTTTACATCTGGTGCTAGCCACAAAGATCCCATAGTAAGAAAAAACAGAATTGCATTTTAATGAAGTCAGACTGTGCCACACTAGTAACCGTGTACACCGGCAGCCTGCTTAATTGAAACCTATTCTGATAAAAGTATTAAATTAGTTACCTTGGGAACTACTTCCTGTCACCAAACAGAGGTGATTCAACATGTCATGCTAAGTTGTATACATGATGGAACAAGCTATACTTTCTAGAAAAAAAGGTTCTGTCTTTACTGAATAATACACAAAACCTACATCCTGATTCCACCTTCACTTCCTTTACGAAATTAAAGTGTATGACATTTCTTGAGTGGACTCTGTTAGAGTAAGAAAGAGT
>NW_010407371.1:1453-10596 GCF_000710305.1 Buceros rhinoceros silvestris | reverse complement strand
GAGTGTAAGAAGTTGTTCCTTCCATTGTTACAAAACACTTGAAGCAAAACTTGGGATCCCAAATATTATTTTGGTTTAAAAGTTGTTTGAAATAATGGCTATATAATACAGTGTACAGGAGTAGAATATTTAGTGTGGTATTTCAGTTCTCTTTGTATTTAAAGTTTTCAAGTTTATCTTGTATTTTCAGATTTTTTTAACATATATTACTAGTATGGTCAATACCTCTTGAGGAGTTTACACAGATTTTCCTGTCTTCCAAGTGTGTTTTAGCTTATTAGGAATTTTATAAAGAAACTTTGACCTTCTTATGTAGATACATTTATTCTTACACTATCACGTACTTCAAGCAAGAAATACTGTATCAATTGCTTTTCCTTCAGATATTGCTAATTAATCTGCTTCTTTAGGAAACAAGCAACAGATTTTTTTCATACACTTCTTAGAGTATGTAATGCTTGTTGTCTCTGCTTAGCCTGAGATTCCTGCTACTTGCAGTAGTCTTGTATTTGTAAGTGTAAAACTGTTTGTGTCACTAGTTTTATTTTGTTCACTTGAAATAAGAGTTTAAACTTTAAAAAGAAAGTTAAAAATACATAAATAGTAAATAGTTGTCAGGATAGTAATTAGAGGAAATCTTTGAAACAGAAGTATGCAATCATATGTGATAATGCAGTCCTTAGTCCTTGAACTACAACGAGGTTTAAGCATACATTATGAGATCAGCATTGGTCTCCAGCGAACACTTAAAGAACAAGTAATGGAAAAGGGAGGGCACCATCAGTCACACCTCAGTTTTCAAATATAACCAGTAAATTCGGTATGACTGTAGCAAAAGTGATTGTGACAAATGCTGTCAAAGAGGCCGGATATTCAGATTCATCACCATTTGTCACAGGAAATCCACAAGATCTGAATTGGGAGCTTCACGTGAAGACTTCAGGAATCATGTTCCTGACATTTCCCACCTGCTGCAGATATGGACAGCATAAAGGTTGTTGGATGTATCTGCATGGGGTGGAGCAAAGCAAGGATGGAGTACGGGAACTATTAGGTCTAAAACTGGGAAGAAAATCAGGCTGCAGAACAGAACAAAAAAGACCATGAAGGACAGGACTCTAGCATAGCTGTCTTGAACATGGGAAGAAGATGTTACAGAATAAAACTAGTCAGAGACTGCTGAGGTGCTGGTGGCAACTAGGGAACAACGCCTGTATTGCTGATGGGAATAGAAAGGGCTTATGGGTGATGTAAAACAAACATGCTGCTCTGGCTTCACTCATGCAATCTCAACAAGTACAAGGGCTGCTATGAGCCCCTGCATTGCTTGTATCTGTAGGACAAGCAAAATGAGAATGTCTGCTCTAAAAAATTAGAAACAAAAGATAAAGCCCACTTAGATGTGTGTAGGATAAATGAGAAAAAACTGAAGGCCCCGTGAGACACGCTGTATCATACCCACCCACCCCTGCCCCTTTAGGTAGGTACTATGACATTAATAGATGCCAAATTCCTGTTTTCACACCTGATTTTCTTGTTTGATCTTAGCACTGAGTTTCAAGCCCTTGTGGGCTTTAAAACTGTGATAGTCCAAAATGCATTTTAAGTACAAATAAAAACCAAAACTTTCCTTTTTTTTCCTTTTTCTTCCACCCTAAATTGACATCTAAAAATGGACATCCAAAAAATGCATCAGAACTATTAGTTTTCCAAAGTAGCAAAAAGTAATAATTCATCTACAGCCCATCATAAGCCTCCAAAAAAATGAAACTCAGCTACTGAGCAAAACAGGAAATCCAGTTTGTTGGGGGGAAAAAAAAAAAAGAAAAAAGTGGGTGTGGATAATTAACAATGTGTTCTTTTACTAGTTTATAATATAGCAGTTTAAGAAGACTTTCTTAGGTGATTACAATTAATGGTCAAATTCTATTTGTGAATTTACATAGCAGTAGTGTCATGTAAGAAAATTTTGTTATCTAATATTTAGGAGTTAGTCTGAGCTTTAGAGCTGATACAAACTAGTAGCCATAGGGTAAAAATCAGTAAGTGTCTACCTATTACCAGACTGTAAATAAACTCTTCATACACTCAAGAGCCATCTTAAATAGGAAATGGCTTTGAAATCTTGTCTTGCTATGTGTAAGTGGTACTATGTTCAAAACTTTGAAACTTCTTGAAAACACCCTGGACTAATAATAACAACTATATACTCAGTGGAGAAAAGGGATGGTTTGGTAAGTGGAGAAATATAAAAAGAACCCCTTTTTCTATATCTCAGACCATGAAATTATGAAAGTAAATAAAGCCTGCATTATACTTTTCTGTGAGAGGGGATGTCTTACCCACACAATTTGAACCGATGCAGTGAAAAAGCTCTGAGAAGGAAGGATGGAGACACCTGGATCTCAAGGCTTACGTGATACAGAATGCGTCCTTCCTTTCTGCTAACAGAAGTTGCTTAAGAGTGCTGATACTATTAATGTTTTGTTTCTGTGTGGAGAATAACAGAAGTGGAGGCTTGTTACTTACAGTGAAATGTATCAATACATATACTGAGCAAAGGAGTTGTTTGGCAAAATGTAAATAGACTCCCAGCTTGTGATGTGAACTGATGTAGTTACTGCTCCTTCATATTATAGTATATTGTGTTTACAGGATAGGATGTAAAGATACAGATAAAACTTTCTAAGGAAAGGGAGAAAAGAATTCCCTACTCTGATATATCTGCTTATTAGTATTGTCTGTCTTTTGCAGGTGAAAATCATTACATAATAGCTAATTTGTTCTTTCCTTTCTGGATTTTACAACTGAAAGATTGAATCCCTGGCATTTCTCCTGATTACATCAAAGGATTTATCTATTTGCTAACTTTTATTTGACCTGGTACTATTGTACTATTAACTGTTTCCAGGATTCCCTCCCTGAACACACGATGTATGGGTAAGAGATTCCTCTCCATGGGTGCACGTTGCAAATTAAGACAAGAAGTCATGTAACAGTTATGGGACATTGTGCACCGATTTTGGGCTAGTTTCAGTTTATTTTAGGAAGTCAGGCAGAAACTAGAGGATTCAGCATAAAGTCAGAATGCTGAATTACATCTAATGATTTAATGTATTACTTCTGCCCTTGGCATTAGAAAAGTCTTTTCTAATGTCTAGCTGAAAACCTCTTGTTGCAAAGTTAAACAAATTATGTCTTACTTATCCACACTGGATAGAGAGAGTGGCTTGTAGCCACAATTTATGAAACTGAATAGCTCTATCGTGTTTTCCTGCAGTTGTCCTTTTTTTAGATTTTAGCTGTTCTTGTAAATTGAGTTTTTTAGGTCTTTGGTCATCCATGTTGCTCTTCTTTGGACTCTTATAAGAAGCACAAATATGGCTTCATGTTGTCCTTAATTAAAGACAGTATTCCAGTAAGAGTGATTATTTCAGGTGTTTTATAAATAATGTTTGTATTTATAAATTTCAGTAAGTTTTTTGTCTTTTTTCATGTGTGACATGGTTGACATGCTTCTTTTGTGATCCACTACAACCCTTGTGTTTTCTAGAGAACTACCTGTCTACCTTGCCATGTATTTCTGCAGTTGATTACTCCTCCATGACTTCATAATTCTGCTCTTCAAATTTTATCCCGTTTTTAGACTATTCAGCTAATATTCCAAGATTATTTTCAATTTCAAGATTGTACTCTATCATGATTTCTTCTCCTACGCTGCTGTCATCCGTAAATATACTATCTCCTATCACACAAGTTATTAATGAAAATATTGAACAATACCATACCCATAATGAAGCTGTGTGACTCTGCTCAGTACTCTTCTCCAGTTTGACAGTGAAGCACTAGTAACTTATTTGTATTTTTCCCAGCCGTTTTTACATTTATCTTGATCATAATTCCCTAGCTTGCTTGTGAGAATGCCGGGCAAAACAGTGTCAGTGCTTTAAAAAAATAAGATGCTTAATGCTTTTTCTTACTGACTCTCTCCGTAAGATGTGTATTTTATCAGAGACTTAAAATATCTTAGTTTGACAGCATTTGTTACTGACAAATGCATATAGATTATTACATATTCCTTTGTCAGAGGTCACATTTTTGTCTCATGTAAACATTGAGACAAAACGAAACTACTCCTTTTGTATTCTTGCATGTCAGTTTTCTAGAAATACAGATAGTTTGAAGTACTTTTTTTTTTTAGTTGGTTGTTTTTTGTTTTTATTTTGGTGCATGGTGCAGCTCCCAAGTATCTGTAGGAATGACAGGTACATCGAGGCAACGGCAGAGAATAAACCCATAGACATGAGAGGTGAACACAATGAGAATCACAAGATACCTGAGTAACTTAAAGTTAGTTTATCAATGCTACTAATGGTACATTTTAATTGAATTACTATAAAAGCACCTGCAACCTAGCTGCATTAATAAAGCTTTCATGTGTATAGCTATGTATATATTAACTCATACTAAAAAGTACACCATAGATCTCCAGCTGCACACATAAAAGGGCTGCTGCTGCCAATACAGGCGATTGTGTACTGAGTCAACTCTTGAAAAATAAGCTACAGCTGTTGTGTTTTGTTCTATAACAACAAATTCACTATCTGCTAACTCTATGCTGCTATGAATAATTCACAGCTGATGCACAGGGACTTTAATATAATGACTTCCAGTACGAGGTATCCTTTATTTATTGCCAGTATTTGCCAGATCAAGCCAGTTACTTCAAGTACTCTGAAAGGAAAATACCTTAGCCAAAGGGCAATTGTTATTATAATTTCATGATTTTTTATGTATGAAACACAAAATCCTCTACTTTGCTATGCAGCAGAATATCATTAGTGGTATGAAAAAGCTTACCTTTATCCTTCCATGCACATCGGGCTTACCGCCAACCGAGTAAGAAGCCTGGCACATCTTTTATAGTCTGTCATGAAAAAAGAACATAAATAGATTACTGAAGTAACCAATTTTGCCTGCAAACATCAAAATTGTTAACAGTGTCCAAATTAGTGTGGTAATAAAGTTCAACAAACACCTTAGTTTGCAACAGGATAGAAATCAAGTCCTTAGACTTAGAAATGGAGTGTGTAAAAATTGCGTAACTGAAAGTCATGTCTAATGGCACATGTAACTACACAACTGCCTTCTGCATAGTAATCTATAAACAAATAGTATGAATGTGCTTGGAGTGTATGTACGTGTGAAATGTGTACATCAGTGTCTCTGCTTAAATGTGGGAGCTAAACATGTGACTGTATTATTTCCACACTACAGGAAGAGTAAGTAGTGCTCATCCATCTTTGAAATCACGCCCTCAGTGAGCAAGTCTATCAAATATTAAGTAATGCAACCCTCCAATATATTTTCTTCCTTGAAAAACTGTTAAATTAAGACAAGTAACATCTCCTAGTCATAGGAATGTTAAGTACAGCTCAAGCAGGTGACCTTATAATATAAATTAATTCATAACGGTATCAAGTTTCATCTTAAAACAAGTAAAATTGTTGTTTCTACAGTAGTCCTATTGTTAGTAGTTCTTATTTTAGGTAATTCCAGCTTTCTGATGCAGTCATACTAATGGGAAGAACCAATGCAAGACAAAAAAAATTCATCCAGAGATTTTCTTTAACACGGCAAAATGAAAGCAAATATTGTGAAAGGTGGTTATGGACAGAGAGCAGAGTAAATTACTTTTCAGGTGCCCAGGCTACTAAGTTGTAAAAAAGACTAGAAGGTATTTCAGAAAAATGCTTTTGTACTGGCTACCACCATGTTGCAGCACCATAGATGCTTTTAATTTCTTTGTAGTTTTGGCCTTTGAATTCCTACATAGAATTAAGAGTATTTCCTGAAATCAGAAATTATCAAAAAGTAGCATCATACTGTACACAAAGAATTAAAGCAAGTTGTTTACATCATTTTCCTAGAAGAAAGTTGCTTTAAGGAGAGGCTAGTCAATCCAGTCTGGTGACTGATGTTGATCTCCATTAGGCATTATTTCATTAATGAGTAACTACATCTAATGTTTCCTAGAGATGCAATGTTAACAATCTCTAACTCACTGCACAGATATAATTGCCATTCATACAAATCATTCTCCATTATCCAGACATTGTGTTGGTGGGTATATCACCCATCAGGAGAAAAAGGCTAATTCAGACTTTAAGACTAAGTAGTTTTTAGCTTCACAGCTTGGAGTACTCATAGTGCTGAGTCAAATTATGTTGTGCTGTGATCCTTATGAAAAGGTAATATGACCCATTTGCTTGTTCAAAACAGACTAGTTGTAACAACTTCCACCTCTGACCACATAAATGGAATGTGATCTGGTTAGCCATTTTCTAATAAATCCTTATCTGTCCCAGGTATTCCTAATCTGAAGCCTTACACATAGGGGAAAAGTCTGCAATGCCTTTAAAATATATTGAAATATTTATTAATACTTGAAATTCGGAATCTGTAACTCTTGTTTCTATTCCCAGCTCTGCTACTGACCCAACTGGTTGACCTCAGACAAGTAAAATAAAGTCCGCTTTCATTCTGAAAAGGCTGTACTAAAATAGTGTCTGCTTACTCAACAGGTCCACCTCAGTAGGAATCTGGAATCACATCTACTGACTGATAACGTGTCAATGTTTGATTTTTTTTTTTTAAATTCCCTGTGCTGCCAACACTGATGGGATTATCAGAAGCTGCATTTGCATAATTTGTGTCCACCAGCTCCTTTTTTCTTCTTTTTTTTTTTATACTAAGCCTTAGGAATTTCTACTTTTGTAACTCACTGAAGACAAGGCTTGTAAAGACTCATTGTCAACGTCACTGGTAGATTGGTAGCTGAACGGTCAAAGCATAAAATGTCTATAAAATATGTTCTACTTAATGAATGAAAAGGAATGAATTCCTTTTAATGAATGAAAAGGAAACAGTCCCACCTGGATTTCAGCTCTATCTTGAATTTCTAGTGCTAGAAATTAAGTATGAGAGGTTTGCAAGAGCAGTGATGTGTTACTATGAAAAGCAGTTTGGTGTGGAACCAAGGAGGCATATAGATCAGTACCCCAGGAAGCAGTGCTTACAGCCATTCCACATAGTGTATTTGCAGAGAATAATTTCTATCTCCATTTTCCTCACTGTAATTAATGCTGATGCTGTTCTAGCAATGCTATAAAGCGTACCTTGTACTTTTTAGAGCGTGCCAAATTCTTCATTGCAAGGGATGTATTCTAACAGCGTATCACTACTGATACTTCATAGAGCTATTAAATTTTAGAGTTTTCTGGTGTTTTATGAAAGTCTCTGGTTTTGGCACTTACATGCTGGGATGGTGCAGTCCCTTGTATTGTGATAAAGCCGATGAAAGTGTTTACTACATTTTGGGCTAAAGTAGAGTGGACCTGAAATATAAAGAAAAAATAAGTTATGAATCATCAGAGCTCACAGGAAAAGTAGTGTACCTTATAGTATGTACACGAAATGATGGATACCAATGCAAATTTAAAACATACCTGTTAAATGCTTTAAGAATTTATCTTTCATCCTCAGATCTCTGGGAACTATTTCTGTCGGACAGAAAAAAGAACAATCACTCTGCTGCACTGGAACTATGTTTGCCAAGAGAGTGAGAACAGGGTATAAACTCTGTCCAGCAAATACCACCACTATGTCTTGATAGATGTAGAGAGGTCAAAAGTCTTTTGCATACAGTGGGCCAAATTTCAAACATTTGTTTTACCTAAGAACCTGCTGAAGATGCACTGTGAAACACACTGTGATGATGAAACAAGTAATGTCTGTTAGGTGTGCAGTCATTACCGATGATGTCAGTAATAACCAAAAGTCTAATGTAACATTACCAAGTTTACCTAGATTTAAGTTGTTCCAGAAATGTTAGCTCATTGTTGCTCAGAAACATCATATTCCACTAGTGGTAAAGACTCAAAGACATATTCGAGTTTGGTTTTGTGTTTTCTAATTCTCTTATGCAAATGTATCCACTTTTTTTTGTCACAGGCATGTTTATACAAGCACTGTCCTGCGGTAATCATGAAACTGGATTGATCTACTTACTTACAGGAATCTGTTTCCCCCCCTTTAGCCGTAAATAAAAATCGCAGGAAATGATCCCAAGCAAATTGCTCTCTTCTGGCTCCCTACGTTTGTGGTTTACCGCCTTGCGTTTTTGTGTTCAGCAGATGGCAAAATTAAACTGGTTTACTGAAATCCATTTTAGCCCTAACCCTTGCTTGTGTCTTCCTGCTTTACAGCTATCTTTGATTGCTTTCCGTTACAAACTCCATGCTGATAGCTTAGTGCTGATTGTGTGTGATACACTACATGTGCTTTATTTATTTGACCATAAATGCCTGAGTAGCCTTTTTCGTTCCCCTGGCACCTCTTATCAGATATAAAGCAGAGAGCATTTCCATCCAGATCCGATTCACTTGTGAGGAGGTTAGACACTTCTCGAAAGTCATTCTTCATTTACGTCTAACTTTAGACAGTGTAAGTAAAATTGACCTTATCATATTTGACCTAATTATGTCAAGAAAAGCATTAAAAACACACATGCTTCACTCAGAAATTTCCCATGGGGCAGGCTCACTGGGAAAGTGATGCTGAAACTGAAATGAAAGACTCTAAGCAGTAGTTCATTTTCAGAGTTGCTGGGAATAACTCCATTATAATAACAGAATGAAAAATCCTACTTACGAATCAGTAACACCACTACCAACTAATCTGTTCCAAAGTAGGTTTATCACTTACATAGAGAACTGTTCAGCACAAACCAGAAGTTTTGCACCAATATGTTGATGTAAGCTGGCCAAAGACTATGCCCACGTTCTACACTGAGATTTAGAGTAGTGCGGATCAGGGTTCCCTGCTTAGTCTGGCCTCTTTAACTTTTCAACATTTATAAAGCAAAATGTTCTCACTGTGCTGATCTTAAGTGGAACTAAATTGTCTTCCTTTGTGTAGAAATAACATTTTTCATTACAATCACCAACAAATGCAAATTGTGAGGGTATTTGAATAAGAACAAGCATAAAGAAAAAGTACAACAAAGCCCTCTGAGATCGATAAGGACAAAACGAACAGCATACTAGTGAAATGAAAGCCAGTTTGGAAAAAGGTGAGCAGAC
>NW_010407371.1:0-1355 GCF_000710305.1 Buceros rhinoceros silvestris | reverse complement strand
ATCTGCTTGAAAACACTCAGTCACTTGCAGCAGGAGGAGTAAGATGAGCAGCAGTAATGCTCTAGGGGTTTGGGAGTGACAGTGATCAGTATATGAGACATGGCAGCAGGAGAAGCCAAATCAACTTTCAACTGGATGCACAGAAGTATCACAAAACTGAGTGGTAAGTATTCATCACTATGTGGTTTGGTACAACTGCTTCCGGACGGCTCTATACAACCCTGAACATCATACAAAACAACCTGGGCTTTCACTGGAGGTTAGAGCGGAGCCACTCGGAAGAGTAGAAGGATGGCTGCAGGAGTGACCCAATGTGGTCATCACTTGTGACAGAGAAATACTCTGTTTCAGTTCCCTAGCATTTCAACAATACTACCTCTGAAATACAAAAGGGACTAACAAGCAAGGCGAAAAGTTTAGTGAAGCTGAGCTACATGAAAAACTTCTAGATGTGAGACCTGTAAGGCATACTACACTCCTGTGGGGTAATTCTTGCTAGGGCCACTTCCAAGAAACACTTAAACCAAGCACATTTTTAAAAGTGGTAGACTTCCAGGAAAAGCAGTGTTTTTATCGCTTATTTCTTTGATCTCAGCCCATTTCAGTCCTTTCCCCTATTAATAGGTTTTGTTCAAAGCCAACACACAGGAAGACAGGCTTTCAGTTGAGTATGTTATCGAGAGAGACTGAGATGTGAATGGAATTTTTCTTTTCCAAATTTGCCACCTGTGTCTGTTTCTGATATCAAAGGGAATCTGCAGGTATTCTAAGCAGTGAATTCTTCATCTAAAATTAGTCACCTGATGTGATGTCTCGTTCACCAGGGCACACTAGAGGAAAAAAAAAAAAAAGATCTCCCTAGTCATGGACTGTGACTTACCAACTCTCTGCTCGTCCTGGTATCCTCCATAGTCAGACACTTCCCTTCGATCTAAGTTATAGTCATGCTTGGAGAAGTACTGCACCACACTGTCCTTCTCCAGGTGGTACTTTTTCAGTTCCTGAATGATCTCCATGATCAGATTTAAGAGACTTTGCCTGTCCTTCAAATCTGCGGAGTCAGTTTTCTCTTTGCAATATCCTGCTGAGAGCATTAAGAGCACCAGCCCCAGCAGCCCAGGAGACCTCAGTCCACTCATTGCAGTCTGACCTGAAGGGTGCACGAGCAGATGAAAAACACGGATCCGGTGCTGTGCGAGGCCCCCTATATCACTGGAAGAGAAAACCAGGGGTGGTCGGAGGTGGGCACAGTCATGGGGGTGAAATCGGAAACGAGACAGGCGGAACGCGCGGAAACCGGTTCGCAGGTTACACACACGGCGGGAGCCCAGCCAGCTCCGGCAGTCCCAAGCCAG
>NW_010407370.1:0-7325 GCF_000710305.1 Buceros rhinoceros silvestris | reverse complement strand
TCCTGCCCTCCGCCTGGGAAAGAGGCCCCCCCGGTGACCAGACCGCGGTCCAGAGCGTGTTTGTAAGATACTGTTGGCACAGCCGTGTTCCGGCATCGACGTCTTGGCTTTCGTTCTAAAAGAAATGTCAGTTTGATCCCTCGTGGTCGCGGGGGAGAGCAGTGTAGCCCTCGTCCCCAGATCGTTAGATCTGATGGCTCAGGTAACACAGAGGACATGTTTTCTACTTAAAAAACCAAAAAACCAAAAACAAAATGACACATGAAGTGTTTGATTAGTGGTCTGGGACTTCGTTAGACTTTCGAACGCCTGGAGTTGATCATACTGACCAGCTGTTGTACAAAGGAGTAAACATCTTGGCTTCTTTCATTTTTTCCCAGGTAAATACCTTCCAAGTGCCTTCTAGACTACTTGATTCCCACTCCTTTTGTCCAACCCCTTTAGCATCACTGTTAAGTTAGTTTTTAGCAGCTGTTCCTTAAATACAGTCTCCTAAGGGAGGATGAAAATTTTATGGTTGTGTACCCAAATGTACATATTTTGTTTTAATCTACTTACGCGTTACACAGGAAAGGATTAATATAAGAATATAAAATACTGTTTTTTAAAAGACTCTTGTATCCCTGTTTAGAAACTTTTTAACCAAACGAGTTTGCAGTTCTTGGCACATCGGAAAATCACGCTGAATGCTTATGTCCAGGTATAGCTATACACATTTTCTTACCTGAATTTGAGCTGTGGTATCTTTGAGTCCAGTATATTTTTTTTTGTCTGTGGTGTGTTAAAAAGGAATTAAACCACACTGCGTTTACACACACATCCTAACCAGGAGGCAGGAGAGGGCTTTGCCAGCGAGGGTCACATTCGAGGAAGGTGCTGTGCTTTCCTGGGGATAAGTTTTCCCGTTTGTGTATCCGCTAGGCTATTTCTTGCGGTGACTGGTGCCACCAACTGTTGGAACATGGGCACTGCAGCCGTGTTTGCATCTTGCTGATTACAAATGAAATTGTAAGCAAGGAACTTTATCATAAAAATGAAACTACCAACATTTTGGGATGCAAATTATCACCTGTAAATCTGTATTCAAAGGTCATTTGCAGTAGTATAATAGTCTGAAACTGCTCTCAGGGCCGTCACTGCGAGCTTGAGTGGTTCTGTAAGGCTGTGACAGTCCGTCAGGGTTGGGTAGGACGGGACATCGTGACATCCAAGACAGACTAAAGCCCTTTTGAAGCGGAAAAGGCCAAGGCTACTGACAAGGTTTACTTATGTTTCCAGACACGGGTCAGTTACCAAAACAAGTTGTAAGTTTGTCTTTGCACTGTTGTGACTCAGAGGAGAAAAAATATTTAAAGTATTTTTTTTAAATCCACTGTAAATAATTGAATTGTTATAAAAGGGAGAAAAGACAAAAGCATTTCAATTACATATGCATTGTTTTCTTTTTATGTAATGTAGTCTGCATTTATTTTTTGTGGCTTTTTGAGTGTGTTTGCTCAAGTTTCTTAATGAGTTACAAAAAGCTGCAGGTGTATTGGCAAGGACTGTTATTTAGCCTGGGAACTGTTCCAGAAGACAGTTTTGCGGTTTTTTTAATGTAAATATTTAGCTGTATTATTACCAGTCATTTTAATGGTTCCACACCGTGTGCCTGCTGTGTATTTAAACATCATAGCTTCACTTGAATGACTGACAAAACAAATGATCACGGAAGAGTATCATATTTATTGTGAGAGGGGGTTGAACACTACTGAATTCCTTGAAGAAATGGCAAGTGGTGTTTGAAGGAGTGTCGCCATCACGGAGCTGCCTCTGAGGAATACATAGCCCAGCTTCAGCTGAGATGTTGCAGAAAGTGTGCCATGCTCAGCTGCCACTCTGTGAGCAAGTTTAAAATTGGTGTACTTCATAAAAATTTCTGCAGCTTCAAAAATCAGAACAGTAGCCATGCTATTCTTATTAGAGATTTCATAAAGATCTTTCAAATAATTTTTTAATAGTTTATCGAAAGGTAGACTTAAACTCTTGAGCATCATTAAGGTTTCAGAACTTTTGCAGCCAAGAGTCTTTTTTTTTTTAAAAAAAAATTAATAAAAAAACATTTTGCTCTTAGTCTGACTCGAGGAATTTAAGTCCTTTTTTGTAAAGCACTAGCTATAGTTACTGAGCAATGCTCTTGTATGTACCGTACCTGACTGGCAGCTGATTGCTGATAGAATAGGACCTTACAACTGATTTCTGTTCTGGAGTTTTAGTACAGTATAAAAGAGTTGGTGAAAAACGACACTGACAGTTGAAAGGTGCAAGGGGTGCAATACGCTTGAAAGGTGTGCTTCCAAAGGCTCGTTAATGCTTTTAAGAGATGCAGCATGTAGGAAACCTAACTGTAGGTGGTTCACTTTTTGTTTTGCTATTTGTATTTGTGAAAGGCAGGATGAGAATAGGTGTAAAAACGTCCATGTCCGAATAATATCAGTTTGGAGGGAGCTTATACCAAATCTAACTGCTACAAGGTTAAGCCCAATATAAACTAGTATTGTTCATCTTTATGTGTGGTCCTGGTGACTTCAACGAGACTGCTAAGCTGACTAAATGGGTTTTACCCGAACGAGTGCAGGGTGGTGAAATGGTATATCATTTGAGGTATGTATGTAATTGGTACAGACAACCAGATATACAGGAACAGATAATATTGTAATAGTCCTAGTTAAATTGAGTACCAAAAGCCAAGTAGTAACAACGAATAAGAGAGAAAAATTAATTGAATGAATTAATTGAAATTGAAAAATTAATTGAAGACTATTAGATCATAAGTTAACATTACAGGTGTAAAAAGAAGTAGCTGTCTGGCTACGCACTATAGTCTTCAAGGGAATAAAATTATTCCAACTGGCTGGACTTCTGCGTGGGTGCTGATTTACTTCAGTAATTTTTTCTAGAATCTAGTCCTAACTTTTGATTTTATTTTAATGTCTAAAAAAGAATGGTAATGTTTGGCTTACGTTTTCTTGTACAAACCCCCATTTTTTTTTCTTCTATTAAAGATGAGTATTTTCTTCCCTCTGAATATACCCTGTTTTTTAAACTTTTATGTATGGACAGTAGACTGGACCAGACTTTCAATGCATTCCACTCTGTGCAATGACTTCTACTTGGTTGGATGCGTGAAAATATTTCTGATATTTTTACATTGTGACTGATCCTCTCTTGAACAATCTATGTGAAAACACTACAGTCAAAAATCACAAACCTTCCGTGAGAATAGGGTCTGGTATAGTCATATTCAATGAGGGGGCATTAATCATCAGCTGTGGCAAATCAGAACATTTCCACCAATTTCAATTGAATTTTACTTGCACCAACCAGGCATTCTAGGCTTGTGTAATAGTGGTGAGAGAAGCAAATTAAGCTGACTTTCTTTACATAAAGTACAATGAGGCGTTTACATTTGATTCCAGTGTATTTTACTGCCTGCCTCAGAGCAAAGGCAGTTCAATTAAATATCAGTGGAAGGCTTTTTCTGGACAGAGACCTCTGGAAATTGCTTTAACCCTTTAACATTTAAAAAGCATATTGAGAGATATGGGATGCCTCCATTTACGTGCTTGCTTTCACAGTGATAGAAAAATAGTAAAACATTTTCAGGAAGGTATCTTCCCTTTTCAACCTATTCCACTAGAAGTAATAGAAATCAGCTCTAAGTTTTGTTTTACGATAAATACTCCTACATCAAAATCTGTGAAAAATAACTTGGACGTCATTTGCTTTATATGACAAATGAATTTTGGAAAACTTTTCAGTCATGTCATCTTGATGTCCTGCCAGTCTCTAGTAATCTCCAGAGTATTAAATCCTGAAACAACACACTTTTATCACACATGCGGAAATATATGGCAGGACTATCTTCAATTGCATTTGAGCAATTTTGCCATGGAAATAAAATGTAATTATTAGAATTCTCTGCCTGGTCAATGTCAATTCCCAAGTAGTTTAAAATAATGTCATATGACTTAAAACATTTTATATTTATTTAGATCTGTATATGCTTCTAAGTTCAGTAAACACTTAGTGGTTTCTTAGGTGAGGAGTAAAAGTTACATTCCAATCTTTTGAACTAGTGTTATTCAGCTAGCACTATGAGGGCGAAACTTTCCGTGAGAATCTGTCAACAGTAAAAAAAAATCAGCTGGAACAAAATCTGATTTCTGGGTCTATTTAGAAAATATATTCCTGAAGAAACATGATATCTGTGTTTATGGCATACCATCTTTTAAGTTCGAATAGAACTTAATTTGCTAAACCTTATCACAGAGCCAGTCTTGGGTCTGGTTAATGTTTAAAGGCTAACCTATCATGATTTTTTTTTTCCTGTTGCTGATGGGTTGTAAAGTTCCCATAAATGAGCAGATATGATCCTGTCCAAATGTTTTCCAAAATAATGGTGCTGCAATTTCAATTTCTTATGCTCTGACAGTGAATGAGAGGTTTTTTGGTTTCTCACACTCTACCGCAGGAGGGTCTGTGTGAGAATCAAATATAATCAGGTCCTCTTGTATTAGTGTTTCATTGTGCTTTGAGTTGAAAATGACCAGTGTAAGATCTGATGGTAGTATTGTTTAAATAACACCAGAGCATATGGTAGGATTTGTAATAAAATGTATGCCTTTTTCATCTCATTCATGTCAGCTCATTAACTTCGCTTACTGGTTTAATTTTGTTTATTTTTGTGCCATAAACACTTGTGAACTGTAGCCATTTTACTCTTTGAGCCTTGAATAAAGATAGGTGAGAGCAATTTGAAGATTTGATGTTTTTAACAATTGTTTCAACAGTGCTGAAGATAAGATCAAAGGCAATAATGTGCCTAATATATATTTATGTAACTAGTTTTCTTTGAAATGGAAAAGTTCATCTGCCCAAATACCCTTAAGAATTTGGGGGTTATTTTTCACTTGGATTGGTGAAAATCAGGAGTTAACAGTATTGATATTATTGGGTCTATTGTGGCTCAAAAGCAGAACGAATAAAAGAGACTTTGGTAATGGCTCTTCTGTTTTTGAGTGCTGTCTTCCCCTGAAAAGTATTTCAAACAGTAACCCTGTTGCTCTACCTGCCCGTCAAGAAATTCATTACAACAGTAACTGTGATACCGGAGCTAAACCACTGAGTTGGGAATGAAACTGTGGTCTTTCACAACTCAAAGGCACTGTGCGATCTCTGTTAGCTGTTAATGAATTGTGTCAGCCTGCTAACTGACAGCAAAATCAGTATTAGCAACTTTACTGCTTGAAAAATATCATTACTATGTAAGAGTTGTTATTTGAAATTTGTTGTGTTCAGAAATATGTCAGGAAAAAATATTGAATTAAATCTTCATACTTTCTTTACCCAAATACGTAACTTCTGAGAAACTTATATTATATATTTGCTCTAGCTGTTTATGTTCCTGAGAGCTTCCTCTACAAGGCAAAGCCCTTCATATATTTTAATTAAGAACCAGAGAAGAAATAAATTGTCCTTGGCATATGTCATGCTAATGAGCACTGGTTAGTTTGAAAATACATGTTCATTGGTTTTACATGATAATTTCCCTTTGAACCGAAAGACCCTATTTATACAGAAACATTTTCTGGAAGCAGTAGGGGGCATCATTTCACTTTTGTAATTCTTCAGAGACATTATCCCAGTGCATTATGTGTGCAAACTGAATTTTCTTTTTTGTTTATGGCATTAATCCTGGGGTTAAAGTTGACCTATGGTGAGCAATAATAAATTTAACCTTTGACTTCATACAATAAGATATAATTTATTGTTTCTAGACTCTTTTGTAAGTGCTATTACCCTCACTTCTGCTTAAGATAAATTGAGATAAGTGAGCACTTAATATCAGTGATCTTTACATGCAAAACATAAATCTAATTTACTTATTGTCTGAGCTTAGTTCTTTATCCTCTGATTATGTCTTTTAAACAGTACAAACATTCTTTAGTTGTTTGATATGTTAGTCAATTTTTAGTTAAGGAGGAAGAAATTATTCTAGAGATACTTAGAAAATGGAAAGAAGAAAGGAAGTACTCTTTTTTTTTTTAAATGTCACATGTGACTTTAAAAAAGATTCATTCATTTTTTAATAGCTGAGCTGCTGTATTTGAGAACAGAAGAGCTTTGTGAAAAATGAAGGGTGTGCTGGTTGTTGGTGAGCCAAGAGAATGTATTGTACTAAGCTATTATTCATACTGTAACACGCCATATGAAATTAAATGTTTGCAGAAGATACCGTAATCCTCTTTACAGTGTTAGAGCATCAAGGTATGGTAAATTTCACTTGAACCAAAGGGAAATTCTTCATCTAATGATAATAAACTGTTACTTTGCATATTGATCAGCTGTTAGAATACCTGTGACTACTCAAAATTTGAAAGAATAGAGAGGCTTCTGTATGCCATGAGCATGTGTATTTGACTCATGAACATACACTAATGAGATGATCTGGTTTTGTGCAGCAGCTGCGTTCCGCAGAATTCTGGATATCTGATAATGTTATTAGAACTGTTGTGTTTGGACATCCCAATCCAGAAACTGAAAATCTCAAACGAGGGACAGAAAATGCAAGGATATTACATGCCACTTAAAAACATTAGTCTACCACTGGAATGGGTACAGATGGGAGGTATATACTGCAAAATGCCGTAGGTCTTACTTTGCAACCACCCTTCAGACAAGTCAAAGGGCTTTTTTGTCTGTCATTTTTGCAGTTATTAATATTTAATGTGAAGTTATGAAAACACAATATAGGACAAAACCCTGGCACTCTTCACAAGACAGATAGTATTCTGAAATATCTGTCTTGGATGCCTCCTTGTACCAAAGAAACGCTGCCTTGACTACAGGGATCAAGAGAAAAACGGGAATGCCATGTATTTCATCTGCTTGAAGGAAGTTGTCCCTCTGGACCTGACGCAAGGGCTGCTAACACAGTTGCTATTTCTTTTGCTGTCAATGTCTCTTTCCCATGTTGATTGAGAAAATCATATTAGTAGTAGGAGGGAAAGGAAAGAGGAATACTGATCTGAAGATGTTAGTCCTACATTTACATTGTCGGACTTTCATCCCTCATGTCCCTTCTCAGAATGTGTTGGGCTGAAACAAATGATAGATACTATCAAAAAATATAGTTCTGAAGGCTCTTTCTTAATTAAAATATGTTTTGCTTGATCAAATGAAAAAAGTTGAGAGAACAATGAGCGAACTGCATGACATGTGATGTCTGCTGTGGATAAGAGGTATATGTATAATACATACATAATATAAATAAAATTTAAATA
>NW_010407369.1:0-657 GCF_000710305.1 Buceros rhinoceros silvestris | reverse complement strand
GTGCCACAGCATCATCCGTGTGCCGGAGCATCCATGTGCCAGAGCGTCATCCATGTGCCGAAGCATCATCCGTGTGCCAGAGCATCATCCGTGTGCCGGAGCATCATGGTACTGGAGCATCATGGTGTCACGGTGCTGGAGCATCCGTGTGCTGGAACATCATCCGTGTGCCGGAGCGTCATCCGTGTGCCGCAGCATCATGGTGCTGGAGCGCCATGGTGTCACGGTGCTGGAGCGTCCGTGTGCCGGAGCATCGCGGTGCTGGAGCATCGCGGTGTCACGCTGCTGGAGCATCTGCCTGCTGCCAGCGCATCCGTGTGCCGCAGCATCCCTGTGCCAGCACATCTGTGTGCCGGCGCATCACGGTGTCACGGTGCCGGGGTGTCACGGTGTCATGGTGCCAGAGCATCACTGGGTCACGGTGCTGGAATGTCCTGGTGTCGCAATGCCAGAACGTCCCGGTGTCGCGGTGCTGGAGTGTCGCGGTGCCGGAACATCCCAGTGTCGCGGTGCTGGAGTTTCGTGGTGCCGGAACGTCCCGGTGTCGCGGTGCCGGAGTGTCCCCGTGTTGGAGCATGGCGGGGGCGGAGCGTCCCGGTTTGGGCCGCTCTGGGTCCGTTCGGCCTCCGGCAGCCCCCGGAACCGGTGGAGCCGCCC
>NW_010407368.1:764-6563 GCF_000710305.1 Buceros rhinoceros silvestris | reverse complement strand
CCTCTCCCGCAGGCACGAAGCGCGCTGCCGCCGCCGCCGCCTCGTCCTTCCACAGCAGCGCCGGGGCCCGCGCCAAGGAGGACTATTACCAGGTGCTGGGGGTGCCCCGCAACGCCACCCAGAAGGAGATCAAGAAGGCCTACTACCAGGCATGTCCGACCGCGGGGAGCCGGCTGGAGGAGCCGTAGCTGCCCGCAGCCTCTCCTGTGGGCAAAGAGCAAACCCTCCTTTGAACCTGCTGTGCTTGGACCCGCTGGGGACAAGGAGGGGAGGGGGGCAGTGGGAAAGCTGGCACATCGGTTTGGGAATCCCTTTGGAAGCGTGGTCCGCCTGGGCTGTCTTCTCGGGTCTCCTTCCAGAACGTCCTGGGATTGCAGAGGCAGTCAGGAGCAGCTTCTGTAGTTCCTTATATTGGGGTGGTAATGGAAAAGGAAGGTGTCTGGTTCCCTAGAATACAGATTGTGAATGCCAGGCTTGGCCTAAAGCATTCTTCCTGGCATGCAAGATAGGCTAAATTAAATGACCTATGTCTGTCACTAATAATTTGATTTTTGGTGTTTAGCTGGCAAAGAAATACCACCCTGACACAAACAAGGATGACCCTAAAGCTAAAGAGAAGTTCTCTCAGCTGGCAGAAGCCTATGAGGTAAAACGCAGGATTTTATTGTCACGAAAAGGAGGAAAGACCGGAGGGTGGATGGGTGAAGGGTTTCTCGCGTGTTTCCTGTAAAACCACGGCTATTTTGATGTCTAGTTCTTCAGGCACAAGTGTCCCAGCGGTGCCTCCAGGAGATCACTTAGCTCAAGTATCTGATAGAGCCGAGTGTGGTTTTTTTACTCGCTCTTAGCAGTGATGCTGCGGTCACTGCTGTGGAGTTAGCAGTAAGCTTAAATAAACAGACGAATCCTCCTGTCAGCAGTTACCGGCTGTTTGAGGCAGAGAGACCTTCTACCGCGCTCCCCCAGCCCCGAGTCTTCCTGCTACTTAATGTGCTCAGAAATCGTCTGGTGCTGGTTTTAGCTCTCTTGGGTTTCCCCATGTCCCCAGTGCTCTTTATCACCAGTTTCCACCCCCAGCATTAACTCTGCGGGGTCCTGATGGCACCGTTTGCCCTGGCAGGTCTTGAGTGACGAGGTGAAGCGGAAGCAGTACGACGCGTACGGCACGGCTAGTTTTGACACCGGCGCGGCGGGCGCTGGCGCTGGGCGGCAGTACTGGAGCAGTGGCCCGTCGATGGACCCCGAGGAGCTCTTCAGAAAAATCTTCGGCGAGTTTTCGGGATCCCCGTTTGGTGATTTCCAGAACGTCTTTGACCAGCCGCAGGAGGTAGGGAGCGCGTTTATTTTCCACGTAATGACATGAAAATGAGAAACGGAAGCCAGAGAGGGGCGGCAGCCTGGCAGAGTGCGCTCTGGGAGCAAGCCCCGGTGAAGCATTTGCTCCTGCGAACGTCAGCACGTGCCTGTCCCCTTGTACGGGGTGCAGAGACATGTGTCTTTGTTAACACACCTCCAGGCAGAATATTTTTCCGGGATTTCATCTGGTTCACTGACACCACTTGCTGCCAAACAATCCTGTCCTTGCAGAGGCGTCTTTTCTGCCGTGTGTGGATTTACATGGGTCTGCTTTGATCTGTAGTGCTAAAAAACCACAAAGTACCTTTTAACCATCAGACGAGCCTTCCAGCGGTAGGTTTGGCTCCTTTGCTGGCGCAGGTTTGCAACTTAATTGGCTTAACTGTGCGGTGGAGGCCGTAACGAAACCACCGTCTTGTTCTTTGTACCACGGCTAAATGCGCTTTCAGGTTTTGGCGGAGTTGGCCCACGCGCTGCCTCCAGAAAGGTTTGGTATTCGCTACCTCTGGCTTTACTAAAATGGCCTTTTCTGTTAGAAGCAGCGTTTCCAGTTTTGCACAGCAGCTTTGATGACTTCCCTTGGTAAGCACAGAGTTGATGGAGGAAGAGCAGGTAGAGCACTGGCACTGACAGCTCCACCCTCACCTTCGCTGCCGCCTCATTAAACACAACCTTCAGAAATAGGCAGCGTTTTCCCGAGAGCAGAAAAATACTTGACTTCTGTGTTTCCTCCCTCCTTTTCTATTTTTAAATCTCGTTTTGGCTACGCAGCTGCTCATCAGGCTGGTGTCATCACGGCCCCTGTAGTGTCTGCTGTCCTTCTGCACCCCTTTTTATTTATATGAGACAGACTGTGGCTTCCCTAGGCGAGGCAGAACCCGTCCGAACCCATTTCTTCCTCTCTCCATCACCGGGATGTGTTTTGAGCCTCGTTCGATCTGTGCCCCATCCACTGTCAGGGTGTTCAAGACCCCGTGGCACCTCAGCTGTTGATCGGCGTCCCTCTGTCTTCCCTGTACAGTATATCATGGAACTCACGTTCACCCAGGCTGCGAAAGGGGTCAACAAGGAGATTGTGGTGAACATCAACGACTCCTGTGAGCGCTGCCACGGGCAAGGCCACGAGCCTGGCACCAAGGCCCAGCGCTGTCACTACTGCAGCGGCACCGGCATGGTGAGTGCTTTGTAGGGCACAGGTTCTGCTGTGCTTCTCGTTGGGGCAAGTCAGTCCCTTCCACAGCTAAAACTCCTCACTGCACTTGTTGGCTTGATGTGAACCGAACTTGCGCGGTTTGGCCCAGAGCTTAGTGTCCATGACGTCCCCCTGGACTCGGCAGTAATTCACGCGAGGGGATTGTCCTTGGACTCCTCCAAAGGCAGATGTTTGTAGTTCCTGGTGAAGTAGCGCTTAAAGGAGCTTTGCTCCGGCTTGCGCATGAAATCCCAGAGCCGGGAAGTGTTGCACATCCCTCCCCCTGGGGAAGGGGCACGTGTGGCAGTGGCGATTTTCAGTGGCAGTCGAGATGGGATGGCATTTGAACCTGATCCCGCTTCCCCTGGCAGCGTCCTTGTTGGGTTCCAAGGCCGGTGTCTGCTCACCCCTCACTGAAGGGTATCGCTGTCCTGCCAGCTGCTGTTAGAGGGACTCAGATGTTTTGTGGGTGTCAAAAGTACCGTCTCGGTACTAAACATCCGTGTTCCCTTCACTAGGAGACAATAAACACCGGCCCTTTTGTCATGCGATCCACGTGCCGGCGATGCGGCGGCCGCGGTGCCATCATAACGACGCCATGCGTGGTCTGCCGAGGAACGGGGCAAACCAAGCAGAAGAAGACGGTGGTGGTTCCCGTGCCAGCCGGTTAGTGAGGTGCCGCGGTCAGTGACCGGTCGCGTCCGCTGGGCCCCAGCGAGGCTCGGCGGGGCTGCAGGTGCTCCAGTGACCTGCGCATTATAACGTGGGTAATGTCCCCTTGGTGTTTGTCTCTGATCACAGGTGTCGAGGATGGGCAGACCGTTCGGATGCCCGTGGGGAAGAAGGAGATCTTCATCACGTTCCGGGTACGTACCCTTACACCGCTGGCTGCTTTCAGTGTTTACGGTGGCTGCTTGTTCCCTCGCAACTGCCTGGGGAGCGACGGACTGAATGGGGGACGGAGGAGGAAGAGCGAGTGATCCTTCAAAACAGCTGAGGGTAACGCGATCCCCGTGAACTTTCCGAGCTGGCAGGGGATGGGCATTGTCACGAGTGGCGTAGCGCTGGGGCTGCTCGTGGAGAGCCGCGCTGCTCGTCCCAGGACCAGGCCTTTACAGCAGCGTGTGTTGAAACGCAGAGCAGCGCTTGATGCCCCGAGTCTTTGGCTGGGGAACGTGACGGGGCTGTCTAGGAGCAGGGAGGCCCGTGAGAGGCTGGTCAAGCGTCCTTGTGCAGACGGGTGTGAGGTGCTGCTCAGCACGTGTTTTCTTCTCCTGTAGGTATCCTGTCACAGAGGAAGTTTTTTTCAGTGCCCTTTTTTGTGGCGCAGGGGGGTTCAATCCTCTTGCAGCTTGTGAGGCCACTGCAAGGTGCTTCCTCCCTCTTGGGGCTTTCCCCTGTTAGGGAACGGGGCAGGCACCGTCTCCTCTGCCTCTGCAGAATCAAACTGACACAGATAAACCCAGAGCAGGGTTAGGGGAGGGTGTTGCCGAGGCAGGACTTGGGCCTCCTCTGAGGCCTCCGGCTCATCTGTTATGTCGAGATCGGTCTTTTTCTAAAAGACTGAACGTTTGCCTGCGAAAAGTGGACGGTAAAGGCCTGACTACAGCAGTCCGTTGCGTTTTCTTCTGAGAACCTTCAAAGCCGTTTCCTGGGAGATCTCTGTGGTGGTGTGCTGACCTCTCTGGAACCACCTGCCTTTCAGGTTCAGAAGAGCTCGGTGTTCCGAAGGAACGGGGCAGACATCCACTCGGACCTCCTCATTTCAATAGCACAGGCTGTCCTGGGGGGCACAGCCCGGTGTCGAGGCCTGTACGACACCATCAACATCACGGTAAGTACCACTGGACACGTGCGCCTACCGGAGCGCTCCCGGCCTGCTTCGAAGCTCGCTGGAGGAGCAGTTAATTGTTACAGACACGTAATTACTGTATAGGCAGTGAAACCAGAGTAATAAACGAGGCACTGCTGTGGTTGTAGATACCCCCTGGGATTCAGCCAGACCAGAAAATTCGAATGAGCGGCAAGGGCATCCCCAGGGTGAACAGTTATGGCTACGGAGACCACTACATCCACATCAAGATAAAAGTCCCGCAGTAAGTGGAGCTAACATGGGTTTTGCTGAAATCTTGAACTTTCTGCAAAAAAAAGTTGTTTGGAAAGATTTTGTGAAAATTCCTTACCGTGTTATCAAGGTGAAATGCGGCGGGTCGCACCTCTCCCCTTCCCCTGGGGCTGTTCTGCACAGAGTGCTCATTTCAGAGCACCGTGGTGACGATTCTCAGTGTGTGCCGGCCGTGTTCGTCTTGTGCTTGAGTAGCTGCCCCCGGCGCGTGCGGCTGGGGGAGGTTCAGGGGGTCCCTAATCACCACCCTGTGTCGGACCTGCAGGAGGCTGACGGATCGCCAGAGAGCCTTAATGATGAGCTACGCCGAGGACGAGACGGACGTGGAGGGCACGGTGAACGGGGTCACGAACACGGCGTCAGGTGAGCGGTGGGAACTTGCCGAGGGTTCCTGGGGAGGATGGTGAGAGGAGGAGCTGAAGGGGAGCGCTGCTGTCAGCGCTGCGCCCGGCCGTGCTCCGTGAACGTTCACCAGTGCTGAGCGCTGGCTCCAGACAGCGTCCGGCATGACGGAGGGAGCGAAGTCACCCGGGAGCTTTGTGAAGCTGCTCCGTCAGCTCCAGATCAAAACTGGATCCAGCGATCACGTCTGCAGTCTGGGGGGTGAGGTCCCTGGGAGCTAAAGGCAGAACGCGCGGTCGAACAGGAAGGCAACAGCCTTGTCCTTCACTACTGGAAAACAATTTTTTCGTTGCGCGTCTTGGAACAGTGACCTTGTTGAAGCCAGCTGGATTTATTCCTATGCTCAAAACCAAACCGTCCGTCTCGGACTGTACAGTGAGAGTCTTTCAAAGCTGCTGCCTGATCCCAGGGCTCGGGTCCTCCCCACCAAAGCCTGCAGAACGTGGGCTGGAGCTCAGGATAATGGAAGGCAGCATCTGCCCAGTCCCGACCTCTGTGCTGTTTGCTAGTGCTTCCCTGACAGAGGAGCTTTGTCTTTGCTGCTGGGGCTGAGCGGCGGTAAAGGGCAGCCTTGGAGGGGAGGGAAGAGAGCTCTGAGCACCAAACTTTCATTCCTGCATTTTAGAGGCCACATGAAAAACAAACACTCTCCAGACTTGGCGTTTACAAGGCAAACCTGCTGGGTTTTACCACGGTTAAGCAGCAAGGGGGGTAAAACCGGCGG
>NW_010407368.1:0-678 GCF_000710305.1 Buceros rhinoceros silvestris | reverse complement strand
CGGGGGATGGGTCCCACACACGCGGTCGTCTCCCGACAGCCTGTCAGCTCGGGGAGCAAAGCTCCCTGCGTGGGTGGAGGCGTGTTCTGCCCCAGGCCTCGGGGTTTCAGACTGTTGCATCACTCTGAGCCCGGCAGGACGGGGAGGGCTGGACTTGGTGTGTCTGCGCGCAGAGGGAGCCGGAGGAGGGCTCGTTACTGACGGATTTCCTGTGGAGAAAGGAGATTAGCAGAGAGGTCTCCTTGCTGTAGCTGCGTCTGGAGGACAAACAGCTTCTCAGCTCCTGTTTATACAGGAAAACGGTGCTCGTTGCTGCCAGTAGGATTCCTTAACTGGACACTTCGTTCTAGCCCGAGTTAATTTTCCCCTTGATCCTGTTTGAGCATTGTGTGAGGATTACGTGAGGCCAGCTCCCGTGCTTTGGTCTGAAGGGTCACGCCACAGCTGTGAGGCAGAAAGAAGGATTGCTCCAGAGCCCGCCAGTGCCTGTGAAGTCACGGCTGGATGTGGTCACCAGCTTGTTTTCAGAGGCAGACCCTCAGTTCCAAGTCCTTGTTTTAAAGCCCGTGGGGTCCCTGACTCAGTGACCGTGCAGCATGAGAATTCCCTCACCAGCTGGAGACCTGGGGAAGGGACTGGTGTTACCTGGGCTCACGGTTGTCTTTTCTGCGGCTGGGG
>NW_010407367.1:0-6500 GCF_000710305.1 Buceros rhinoceros silvestris | reverse complement strand
GTTGCATTTATATGTACATGGCAGGGAATATACCTGATTGGTCACTTTGCAACAAAGCTTCCCAAAACACGGGAAGTTTTGGCTAACCCAGGACACCCTGGTATTCTTTATTAGTATTTGTCACATTCATTTTGGAAGTAAATGAAAGGTGCTGTAGAAAACAAAGATTTGCCCCAGGATATTGAGAGACAAAAAGGCAGTTATCAGGAGCAAGTTAAGATTATATTTGCTGCAGCACATTCAGAATTGCATAGGAGTTTCACTTTTAGATTCCCTTCAAAGCCAAGAGAAAGGAAAGGAAAATATTTTATTTCATTAATAATTTCATTTATTGATGTCTTTAGAAAATAACATGAAACTTTTTTAGAAAATAATTAACTAAAACTAATTCAGTGAGCTTCACGCAAGCTGGCCAATAGTTTCAATCAGTTTGAGTCTGTATTCTTCAGCAAATAAAACAGGCGAATGAAAATGCTGCTGAGCTCTACCACTCATCCAAACATAGCTAAGAATTTTGGCTAGTGCTGCTGGAACATCTAATCCATTGGTGGAAGGTCACAATTTAATTTTAGTGCTGAAGTACCTGAAATCATTTACCAGAAATAATACACCTACCATAAAGCTGAAGCATCACTGATCTCTCCTAGGTTTGCACAAGTACCACAGGAACACAGTTATGGGCACCGAAGACCATTCAGAGGACAGTCAGTCTCATGCCGTGCCTTTAATTTTAGAATAGCCTCTGTTTAAATGTGATCCATTTAAAAGCATAAAGTTGAAGTATTTTATATTCAGCATTCCAACCATAGTAAAGCTCCACTGGGTCCATTACCATTCAAGGCTAAAAGAAGTCTTTATGTTACTTCTCAGTAAAGGAAAATTGTCTTTTGCAATTAAACGAGATATTCAACACATTCAAGAAATGTTGAGAATCAGAACATTGATTTAAGCCTTTCCCAATTTACAGCTGCTGAAGCTTGTTGGGATGATTACAGGCTCACTGATTTACAGTTTCATTGTCATCAGTTCTCTAGCACTGGTGGTAAGCGAGGAAAGGGAGAATTGCTAGTCCTAAAGCCACATACTGCAGAATATAGTTTATCAGCAAACAGACTCAAATACTGATACTCCAGATGTGTCAGGCTGAAGTCGTGGACAGTGCCCTGCTATACAGGTAGTGCTTTGTACAAAGTGCATACGTTGGTGTGCTGGGGAACAGTGTACATTAGAGATGGAACATTTCAAAAAAACTGCAAAGACAATTGGGTTTCTTTTTGCCTAATAGAATAGATTCGTAGCTGCCATCAGGGAGTCTAATAAACTACAACAATCAGTGACTAAATGAATTATTATGCAGTTTATTCCATGGAACAATTCTGAACTACAAATATGATTTCTGCACTCAACAACAAACAAACAGAAAAAATAAACATAAATTTCTGTTACTGCTTCTTT
Source organism: Buceros rhinoceros silvestris (assembly GCF_000710305.1). Classification (NCBI taxonomy): domain Eukaryota; kingdom Metazoa; phylum Chordata; class Aves; order Bucerotiformes; family Bucerotidae; genus Buceros; species Buceros rhinoceros. The sequence continues at coordinate 5,045 of NW_010407367.1, read as the reverse complement.
TGCTATTACTGACATTTTCATAGGACCAGTTCTGGCAGTTTGATCTACAAAGAGACCGGGCAGACTACAGCAATTCATGTTTGATTAGTGAAATTCAGACCATGTCAAACAAAAGGTAAAATCTCTTTACAGACAAGATCAAGAGTGACAGAGACAACTGAGGGGAGCCATAGGGTGGATGTGTAGAGAGGCCATCTGCAAGACAGATTGCACACCACTCATTTCTTGAACACAATCTTACTTGAGTTTAAGAGACAGAAGTAGCACTGAAGGGCTAGAGAAGATCAGGACAAGAGATTAAGGTGAACGGAGCATAATTCATTTTGCGGCACTGCCTCTTCCTCCCCACACTCCCCTTTGACCTGCAAAGCTGCCTTGCATTAAAGAAAACATTAAAAAAAAAAAAACATTGGCAATCACGAAAGGAACAGACCTGCTACAACCACCTCTCCGTACTTTCATGTTGTCAAACCTCACTAGTTGACACATTTCTCTAGAAGAAAAGATGATGTGCAGACATCACCAGAAGTGATGAAGACAATGTGGAGTAAGGAGCAGAAATGTTTAGAGCTGCTAAGGGAAAATGAGACAAGTATCTAGGCTGGAACAAATGGAGGGGAGTTCTCACCTTTCACAGGAATTTGTTGTCACTCCCCAGGATCTACACAGAGCAGCCTGCCCATCACCACTAAGAGGGCGTAGCTCTTGTGTATATCAAGAGAAGGACTGAAGCTCTGTACCATTGCAATTATACTGAACGAATCTAAGCCAAGGGCTACCTGAACTAGTGCCTGTGGTACAAAGCCTAGGGTCCCAGGTTCTTGGTGTATGCTGCAGCCAGCAGCTCCAGTCCTGACAAATCCCAGAGCACCACCAGCTAACAGGGAGTAAGGCATTGTGACGTCTTTCTTTCCTGTCCCTCCCCGTGGCTAGTAAACTTCTGCCTGAGCTAGAAGATATATGGAGAACAATTGTAAGGTTATATTTGGGTCTAAATTAGTCATTACTGTGTTGGGGTTAATTTCTGAGAGGAAATATTTCATTGTCCTCAGTATTCAGAATTTGGGGCTTGAAAGGAATGAAGCGTTTGCTATGATAGTTTTGAGGAAGGTTTTAGGAAAAGCTTTCAAGTGTACAGGCATGGGAAATGCATCCCAGGGTAAGAGAAGAGAGGATGGTGATGCAGTGTAGTTAGGAAAGGAAATGGCATTTTGGCAGTTGGATTCAGTGTGTACCACATGCACTTAAAGATGTCATGACCTTCTTTCCTGCCCACAAAAACTGCAACATGCCCCATGTATTATTTTAAAGCACCGTTGCAGATTAACATGGGTTCCAACTCCAACACTCTGGAGCAGTGTTAAGAACAGAGTGTTGGTTTTAAAGGTTCTACATGGAAAATATGTCCAAGGGATTTATGTCTAGGAATGTCTCTGTACATTCAAACACCTCATCCCTAAGGGCTCATGTTGTTTGGTTTTTGAGCAGCACAGACATTCAGAAAACCCCAATATTGCCAGCATGTTCATCAAGCAGGTGGCCAGATGTTCAGAAATACCAGCAAAGACTGAGGTTAAATATCTCCCTCAGGGGCTCTTCTTCCGAAATTATTTTATGATTATGGATTATTCTGAAGAGTATTGAACAGTCTTTCCACAGCATCTCCCAGGGCACAGGGAAACAGAAGCAGAATGACAAACACAGAAACTGAAAAGATCAAGAAAGGGCAGTTACTAATATTTCAGAAGCACCTTATCATTTCTTTTAATATATAAGACTAGAACTCAAACAAGAAGATAAAAATTTATAGTTTAACAAACAATATCATATTACAATGTAATTTGTCTCTTGAACTCCATTCTTAACTGAGTTATGAAGTTTAGTTTAATGAGGTTTAGCCTAAGTTAAAAAAAGATTAAGAAATCTAATGTGAATAAGCACAAATTATTTCAAATATCCTGTTACAAAATTAGAACAAAAAAAAAACCCAAAACAAAACAGTAGGTCTTTCCAGAATTGGAAATAGTGTGTTGGTTTTGTGGTTTTTGTGGTTTGGTGGCTAGTTATGTATTTTCTGTTTTCACATATGTTCTTTCTATATGTCTATACTCTCTTCTACTCTATAATTATTTACATTTTCATGGTCAGGCATGAAGTGATCATTTTGGTGGGGCATAGACTGCCTGACTGAGAGCAGTTTCACCCATGATGAGAAAGCTATCCATTAATAAACTTCCTTTTTGGTGTTTTACTTCTAAAATGTTTCAAAATAATTTTACTGGAAATAAGGTTTCTCTCTCTCTGTCTTTTTTTTTTTTTACTCCTGTGCTTTGGGGTGTCTTCCAAGAATATATGTGCAGTCATAATTAAGAAATGTGTTAAACCTTCTGTGAATTAGCCTAATTGATGTAAAAATCTGATTGGGCCCTGAGAGAAATTGATTTCCCAAGATGTATCTGATCAAAGAACAGCATAGTGCAAAATAAGGAGTAAACAAAAACATGTGAAGACTGACAGAAGGAAAACTTGTGATGCTTTGAGATCAGGTGAAAAAAAAATTTCTGTGTGCAGACTGCTCTGTAGGTGTTTTAAAAGTAAGTCAAGTGTTTTCCTTTTAGTGCATCGGTCTAATATAAGGTCTTTAAAAATAAGAGGAGAAATGAGGAAGAGATGCCTACGTGGTAAAAGATATATCAGGAAATACTATCAGACTGTGGAAAGAACGGAGACTGGAAAAAGGTAGTGGGTAACAGGCCAGAAAAGCTACTGGCTTTCTTGTTTGGTTGGTTGGGTTTTGTTTTTTTTTTCTGGCAATGCCTATTACAGAATGCAGCAGAGTGCGTAGGAGGAGTGATCACAATGGCCTTGGCCATATTATGCTATCAGCAGAAATGTGTGTAAACCGGTAAAAACCATAGGTAATGGTGAATGCATGAAACTCCAACCTGAATGAGAAAGAGCTGCTGCAAACCCAGGTGTGCACATGTGCTGGAAAACTCTGAGCCGAATAATAGACTTAACTGCCAAAGGATTTCTAAAATACTCCAAGTTTCTCCTAAGAAGACCCTGTTTTTCTCCAGGTCTGATGAATTAAATACTGTCTGAGAGTCAGTCACTTCACATGTTCCAATTTTGCTGGTAGAAAAGTTTTATTTGTGCCTGCAATTACACAGAAATTCAGCCTCTGAGTCAGGATTCGAGCCTGTGTTCTGAAATTCTGCTCAGAGTGTAAGGACACAGTGACCTCCTGGTAAACCACTTCATCTCACTATATTTCCCATACCCCCCTTGAAAAGGGAGGTAATAAGTTACCAGCTGCCCTGCTATACCTTGTTGTAAATTCCTTGTCCTACGTGGAGGGAAAAAATAAATTAATCAGAATTACTTATTTTTGTTGGCTTGAAGGTGTATGTGGGAAAGACAGTTCAGATTCATCAATTCTGAAGAACTGGTCAAGCACTGCTACATGCAGACCAGATTCTACTGGGCGGTTTTACTCTATTTAATCCAGATCTAAAAAAGAGCTCAAGAAGTTGCTATATTATTTTGTGTGTCCTGATTTCTGCTAGTGCACTCTTTCATGGACATAAAGTGCCTGTGTCACATCCATTTACAATGGGCGGAAAGGTTAAGCAGACACAGCAGGAAACATTCTTTGATGCTAGTGTCTACACTGAGATTTCCTTGACCCTGTGTTTTAATATTTACTTAACTATTTGCCAAACTAAAGCTGGACATAAAGCCTATATTACATTAATGCTCAGTATCGATGTGCCATGATATCAGGGCCTTTAAAGGGTGATGACTGGATGCTGTCAGGCTGTTTTGCATAACATCTGTTTCAACATGGTTAGCCTGAAGAGGAAAATATATTTCCTGTAGGCTGAGACTCATAAACTGTAAGATGCAGGGAGAATGAAGCAACAAGGACAGCCTGCCTCTTTGCACCAAAATTTCTCCTCCTTCTCTCACAGACGTGCACATATCCTTTGCAGAAAAGTATTATAAGAAAGCAAATATCTAACAAGTACTTTCGCCATTTCTTTCATCCTCTGTTAAAAAGCAGCAAGGGGTCGGAAGGAAAAGGATGTCTGAAAGCAAACCTTAGCATCCCTGGAAAAAAGAGGTGTAGGAAACCCTACGATTTATAAAAGCAGCATCTATTTTACACACTGTACAAATGAGTAAACAGGTCACAGAGTAAGGTGAATGCAAATGCTAGAGACATAAACTCTGCCTGAGAGAGGAGGTACATCCCCACATAGAGGAAAAGAAGATCTTAATTGCAATAGGTGGAAAAATGTGTAAGCAAACTAAGCGCTTCTTCTGTCTGACTGGTTCCAGTTGTGTGGCAATTACTTGCACTAGTTTGTATTAATATCCAGGAGACCGTTAATAACTGAGTGAAGTAAATAGTACTGTAAGCATGGAGACGTGCAGAAGAAGAATAATAAACACACTAACAATATGTGTTTTGAGTATGTTGGCAACCCTTTGGATCATAGGTGTTGAAGGGCTTAAAAAGTGAGCGTCCTCGAAGAGTACATCTATTTTCACAATAAAAGAGGTCCAGAGACAGAGCTCAGGAACTGGATTCCTGAGAAATTACGTTACTTATTTTTTAGCTTATGCCCTGTCTCTGTTTTGAGTACTCCCACAAGCATTTTGTATCACAGGACATGCATGCTTTTGTGGAAATAGTTCCTTTCAGAGATCTCTCCCTAAATGCAGGATGGGTACGACAGCACCATGTGTATCTCCTTCAGTCATACACAGTTTCCCATTGTTACCCCCTGATGTTTCAAACCCTCAAGCACCCTTTCATACCTTCCTCCTATATCCAAAGGACATGACACAATCCTCAGCTTTGCATCCAGGAGTAGCTTGCAGAATTAAGACAAAATCAAGCAAATGTCTCAACACAGACAACTATATCAAACAAGAATGTTTTCAGCTGTCTCTCCTCTGCTTTGCCACTGTTAAGGGTCAAGGGTCTGAGGTAATAATAACTCCCCAAATTACCTTAACGAATCCCTCTGTCTTGT
>NW_010407366.1:0-2377 GCF_000710305.1 Buceros rhinoceros silvestris | reverse complement strand
TTTTTTTTCCTCCTAGAGCAGAAAAAGGACAGCACTTCTATGTTCTGTAGCTTGTCACAAAATCATGGTATTGTTGGAAGATACAAGAGTCCCCTCTGCCTCTTCCACTAGTTTTCCAGTGTTGTAAATTGTTCCCCAAACCACCTGGGGACATACAGCATATTTGGTTTTGTCCCTGAAGAAAAAGATGGGTTATTTGAAAAGCCAGTAAGAACTCACAGGAAGAGATGGTCCTTTCAGAAAATCTGTTTTGGCTTTTGTCTCACAGGTACTGTCCATGTAGGAATTTGCTTATGTAGGACAAAGGAAAGTAACTGAGCCACGGGCCAGCAAAAAATTGCTCAACAATTTCTTTTTGGGCTCAGAAAGTGCTTATAAGCCTCTATTCATTCCCAAAATTCTAGCAATGGCAAGTAAGTGTTGGATCAGGGAGGATATTAGCAGTCCTGTGTCCTGTGTGTCAGTCTGAAAGATAGATATACTAGAGAGGATCGAGCCCCCTGAAATCTCATCTATACTGGGATGTTAGTGCCTAAGTTAGCTCATGTTCAGAATAGCATTACAAATTGTTCAGCTCTGCAGACACAAAATTCGTAGGATTCTTCCTCATGACTGAGACTCCCATACCTTTAGTTGGTCACACATCTTCAGGGGACACGGGTGCCTATGTCTTACCTTAAACTCTGCTATAAATGGAATTCCTCTGAACACATACCAAGGATCAAACTCAGCTCAGCCATGAAGAAAAAAAACAAACTAACAACACTAATTTTATGTTTATGATTAATTTCAAAATTAAGTCCCATAAACATACTTGTTTGAAGGCGTAGAATGTATCTAACCTTCCCTCACAGTCACTAAAGGTGAAACAACAATCAGCTTTCTCTAGCATAGAAGACTTAGGGTATATTTTACTTACCTAATTCCATCTGGTGTGCCCCCGTGTTGTTTGTTCGTACAGCATCTGTCAGTCATATCTGATGTCCTCCTGAGGAAGTCTTAAAATTGACTGTCTCATGAGACAACCCATCTTCAGGCAGCTAGCTATGAAGGCTCCAGCAACTCCACTGGAGGATCAGGCAGTCAGCACAACCACGACAAGGGTGTGTCCCTGTAGAATTCTATACCTAGGTGTCTTAATTCTGAACTGTGTTCTCCTCTATTTCCAAAGTAGTTCAGGACAGTGACTAAATTCACAGTCAAGGCACCTCCTTTTCATGTGACAGCCTAAGGACTCATACAGCCAAGAGAAAACCTTCTTTTGAGTCTGCATCTCTAGACAGGACCTGATATCAAAATACAGACTGCACAGGAAAGGTTCCTCATCACAGTAGCGGTGATGACCTTGGTCCTAGATCAAAAGGATGAGTCTTAATGGTTTTAACATCTCTTTAGTGCTGCTGCAAACTGCTTAAAATCCAGTTGCTGAGGACCTTCCTAAAAAGGGACGCTGAGGAAAATAGACCCAAATAACTAAAGGTGTAAATTTAAAGTGTTAAAACATCACTATTAGTGAAAGTGTAAAGACAATTTAATACTGAATAAGGGGATCCTCAAAGGAGCTTAATGAGGTTTTGCTAATCCACTTAAAGAAGTGAATCTTTCTTGAGTTTTCCCTGTGGACACCACCTAATGTTTTGTCATAAATTCACTATTGCTCTTCTTGTTTGCATAAATTTTACAAAGCTCGTGTGTTCAATGTACCAAATAATGTCCACCTATCTGCTGCTCAGTTACATTCAGTTACAGTAGAATTGGGTAAGCACATTGCTTACATTTTTTTTTTTAAAGTTTGCCACAATTTGATTCTCTGTATCTTTTCAATGGTTTAATTAAAAAAAGTATGTATTTCCTCTGCCTTTTTTCTTTTTTTTTTCCCCCTGAATGGTCGGCCCTCTCTGTATTTCTGACAATTCCTTAAGACTGAATATTATTTCTTCTTACTTGTGATCCAGAAGCAGGAGCTTAATCTCAGGCCAGAGTTGTAATGGAATGGGGTTCAGCATTTTTAAATGCAGGAGCTGTTCACATTTTCATTGGAGCTTTAGCATTTAGTGCACATATCAAGAAAACATAGGACATGGGATCATCTGTTTCTTCCTCAGGAGAGGTTTTGAACTCAATTTTTCTATTTGCTCAGACTGCCCAACACAGCAGGTTTTTTTTCCCTTCTAGAATTAGTGTATATTCTGTACTAAAGGTATCTATGTTGAATTAACACCTGCAGAGACAATGAGCTCTGCTTTGGTGAGCCAACCCGAAGGGAAGCCGGGGATTAATGGAAAATACGAATTCCTCGTTAAAAAAAAAAAAAATAAATAAATTATTTTTCCCCCCTTGTGGCAGCATGGCCGCGGGCCCGCTGCTGTGTCCTCCG
>NW_010407365.1:0-5966 GCF_000710305.1 Buceros rhinoceros silvestris | reverse complement strand
CGAGCCGCTCCGGTGTGCGGGGCTGGCCCTGTGCCCCCCGCAGGGCAGCTCCCTTCGCTCTGCGCCTGGCGTGGGCCCTTCTGGGTGGGGGAGCGGGGGGAGATGCCGAGGTCCGCATCCAGCCCGCGGGCTGCGTTGTGTGCGAGCTGCGCTGACGGCCCCGCGGTGGTTCGTGTTCTGTGTAAAAGCAGGCTCTTCAGTCAAAACTTGCAGAATTTGCTGGCTCTCCGGCCGTCGTTTGCTGCCGCGTGCCCAGCATCGCATCCTCTGCCTCTTTGTGCGGCTTCAAATTCCCACAGTTTGGTTTATTTTTTTTAAGCTTTGATATGTATCTAGATTTTGCCCACATAGTAGGAAAGGTGAAAGATGTGAAATCCATTTACTTCTCATTTCTGAAAGCTTCTGATGCTGCGGACTCCTTTGAGGGAAACCTTCCTTAGGGAGAACCCTTGTCATTCCTGCACAGGACCTTTAGCACCCCAAAGAAAATGTCCTCATTTAAAATGAATTACAAAGACAGTAAAATAGAGATTGAGAAAGAAACACTACTGTGGTGTTCAGTTACTTTTCTGGGCAAGGTGTTAAGTTCAGAATGGGTTGGACCAGCATAGATACTAGTCACTCTCCAGAGGAGGCTTCAGTTTATAGCTAGAAATTCTCCTCTGAAACTGTCAAAACATTTCTTCTGTACGTGAGTCAACATTTACCATGACCCAAAGCATTTACTGTTACCATGGGACGTTTGGTGGTGGTAAAGTTTGTAGGTTTTGCCATGTTCTTTTAAAAGTTGTTTGAATTGTATTTTTCAAATATGGGTTGAAGTGCAAACTGTGACTGTAACAGAAAAATAGTAACAATGAACCCTGATTTGTCTTGATGAATCGACATACAGTTCTCTCTGCTTTTCACGACTGGAACATTTGCAATGAAAACTCTTCTGCAGGTTTGTTCTCCAAGAGGGAAATGTGTGTTCACAAGGATGCACTCTTGCACTGGAGGAGGTTCCAGTGCTGTTATATAAACTAATTTTAGAAGTTATCTTAACAGGGAGCAGAACCAGTATCATGTGACTAGGGCATCAACCGTATTATGCCAATAATAACAAACTAATTTCTGCACATAGCTCTTTGGTTTACATTTTTTATTGTGTCCTAGAAGCTTATATAGAAATTAAAACCTCATTACTCTTTAAGAAGTAATACAGGGTTATTGCTAAGGAAGTTCTGCAACCTTCCAACCATTATACAGGTGTTGTTGGTCACTAAATTTACCTGGGGTTTGAACTCTGCATGTGTTCACATATTTTCCTTTTTATTGAGTATCAGCTCAGGATACCTAAATACTAGAATGCTAGCATATTCCTCCTTTTTTTTTTTCCATTTTGTGTTAAATATGCTTGTCCTTTCTTGTGTCTGAGCAAGAGTCCACACAAACAAGAGAAACTGAGGAATTAGTTCCATATGGACTGCTGCAGTGTACACAGTAAGCACGAAAAGAGGTGACAGGGAGACCTGTGTTTCTCCAGGCCTTATTATGTCAATGACAGTTTTGAAAATGGAGAATGTGAAAGTCTGCAGATAGCTAATTGTGTTTGTGGGACAGCTGTGAGGCAGCAGCACTTCACAGCTGAATGCCCCCTTTTAAACTTTTAAAGAGAGAATAATGAAAAGCTGTTATTAGATTGTCATGCTTAAATATGGGGTCCTGTTTGCTAGAATTTGTATGTTTTGCTTCGTACTGAGCAAGATGTAAATTGTCAAAAGGTTTTATCCTGGCCTTGAGTGATCTCTCAGGCCACTGTGGCTAGCACTGTCAACTTGTACCACTTGCTGTGTGCCAGGGAGAGGAGTGTGGCTAGTCCAGTGGTCACATCTAGGCATGGAGGTTCAACATAACATTTGGGTTTTTGTAGTGAATTGCCTTTTCTCGTGTGGTAGAACTATACCACAAATTGAAGAGTGACGGTACCCGTACTGATGTGAAAGGGAAAATGTGCGAGTATGGTGTTGGAGTTTTTCCAGGAATAAGTTTAAGGAACTTTAAAATTCTGGTTTTGTTCTACTCCTTAGATTTCGAAGCAAGTTTTATTCGCCTGATTGACAAAGTGACCAATGGCTCTCGGATTGAAATAAACCAGACAGGTGAGGTCTGTTTGCTCTTATTCCTCTGTTCTGGTCTTCTGGGCTTTATCAATTGCTGCAGTGGAATCAAAGTTTTGGCTTGACAGAGATAGGTGTTCAAATGTCATCAACTGAGAAGATCAGAAATAATCAAGCTGAGAAGTTTTGTAGTAATTGATGGCATGCAAAACAATCAACACTCCACCATTGTGCGGAGAGTTAAAGAAACTGTTTGCTCAAGAATTAAAATTAGGATTTTGTTTGGTATCCAGGATTTCTTAGTGGTGGAAGATCCCTCTGAACCAGAATGGATTTTTGTAGAAGCTTGCCTTTCAGAAAGCCAAACTTCTGAGCAAGACTGCTTGCATAGTCATGCTCAGAAAAGGGATTGGTTTGAGCAAGAAACATCTCCTGTAAAAATTTCTTGTGGTTCTTGTAATTTTTTTTTTTTTTAAGGATTATGGTGGGTCATAATAGCAGAGGAACTACCACCAGGTATGCCAAGACAGTGATGACCTGACAGTCCGGTGAAGATTTAGGTGGTGTGGTGGACTACAATTTTCTATCAACATTCGGATGATTGCTAAGAGATCTCAGATTTTTGAGGAGAAGGGGAAAGGAGGAGAAATTAGGTGCAAGACAGACAGACAGACACTCGTGTGTCTGAGCATTTATTAACTGCAGGTGCAGAAATAGAGCGCTACAATCTTTCATAAGGTCTTTTGTCCCCTATTTACCTGTATACATAGTTGCAAAGTGTCTTACTGCTGTAATAATGGCTTGTGTGCTGACAGTGCTCACGTTTGGTTTGCTCCCCTGGCATCTTCCCCAGGTACCACTTTGTATTATCAGCCTGGTCTTCTGTACGGAGGCTCGTTGGAACATGACTGCAGCCCTAGTCGCAGTATTGGCTACTATTTGGAAGGTCTGCTCTGCTTGGCACCTTTCATGAAACATCCTTTGAAGATTGTCCTGAGGGGAGTAACAAATGATCAAGTAGATCCTTCAGTAAGTAATAAAATTTTAAATACCTGAGGAGGAGGGTTTTTTTCCCCCTAAAAAAAGAAAGAATACTAGGAAGAAGTGTCTGAAACGTGTTGCATTTTTATCATGCCTAACATCCAGTAGTATCCGGAGTTACTGTATCTGCCAGCAAAGTCTGTGAATCAAACAAGAATCTGCTAAACTGTTCCCTTTCTGCACACCAAACCATAGTTTGTAATCCACCTTTTGACTTGCAGCTCTGTACTGCTTCTGACTTCTCCCCTAGAAACTCCCTTTAAATGCAGTGTGAGGCCCTGCCATCAGTTGGCTTCTCCTGTTTTCTTTAGAAATCAGAAGGCTTGTGTCTCCTACCCCACATGTGTATCTACTGTAAAAAGATGAAATTTTGTCTTTAAGATTTGAATGTGAACAGGAAGGAATCTTTCTCTTCTGTTGGATGCTGGACATAGTTATACCAATGGGGCTGAAAAGCCTTCTTTCTGTTAGAAACAGAAATCACATGATAATTATAAAATTACAGTAGCAAAAATATGTAATAACTCTCTGCTTCTTCAGAAAGACATTAGAAAGTATGGTAGATCAAAAGACTATGAAATGCTTGCCTTGATTTCTATTACTCTTGATTTGCAGTCATGTGTTTCCACAATGTTTTCACAAAAATGAGCTATGGGTAACATGGGATTAAAACACTGAAGTAATGGTTAGTGGTTATGCTAATTTTAATTTTTTTTTCTCCAAAAAACCAAATACGATGGCTTTTGGAGAAGAGCACTGCTGTTTATCTTTTGAATGGTGATTGGAGACTACCTGTTTTTCTCTGAGTAAGTTAAGGAAACATTGTCATGTGAAAACAGTTGAAATGAATACAAATACTATGAAGTATAATTGCAGATATTAGATGAGTCTCTGAGTTCTGCTGGTGTTTTTGGCTTTTCAACTGTACTTCTCACGTCATTTAAAAAACTTGTTCTCTCACCTGTGGCTCTGTGAGACACCCACATGAGCCAAAGGATGTTTGAAGTGGGTTACACACAGCGCTGTCAAAAGGAAAAAAAAGGAAAAGTAAAATGGGAAGCATGTTTTACTAACCTTTCAGTCCCTGTGATTAAAAGTACTGAATAGAAATGCTAGATACAAAGAATCAAAGAAATCTCTTTTGATTGTCTGTGTCTTTTTAATTGCAATGAAGAAATTCTTTAAGTATTTGGAGACAAAGAGCAATCTAATCTTAATGTTGCTTTTACATAAGTTTGGACGATCTTCTAAGCAACTAAGTCTTAATTCTGTAAATTATCCCTTTTCAGGCATCGGAGATATGGGTCAATAGAAATTAAACAATTACTTGAAATGGGAGCAAGAATTTGAGCCATTTGGTTTGTGCTTGAAGGCAGCTTGCACTGGCCAAAGCTTAGACAGACAGGTATTGGCCTACATTGGCTGAATCATAGTACCCGACAATAAGTGTTTAAAAAAAAAAAATCAAAAATAAAATTTAAAAAATTAAAATGCAGATGATTATATCTTATCATTAAGTTCATTGTGCTATAGAAGCACAGCTGTAGTTACTATAACTTGGTTCGTGTGTAGTAACTTTTAAAGTGGCAATAAATGAGTACTGATTCCTAAAACTGCTTTAAACCTAATTTATGTCCAAGTAAACATTACACCTGGTGCTCACCAATAAACTACTTTGAGGAGTTTCAACAAGATCTTCTGTATAGCATATGGCTCTGCTGGCTACTGAGACTAAAAGCACAAATTTAAGTGTTTTATGTGCTTAAGTAAATGGAAATCTGGTTTTAAATTGATTTGAGCTTTTATTTTTCTGTAGGTGTAAAGTGTTTAGAAACTGGGTGAACATTTATTACCTATGCTTTCCCAAAAAGGAATGCTTAAATTTATCTATCCATCTGTACACTTTCTGGCTCTCCAAGGAGAAGGGAGAAAGGCAAACCGATGTAAACACATTGCAGGTAGTATAAAATGGGCCAGGAGCTTTCCCTGTTGCTCTTCATGTAAGAGCATCTCCATCTCAACTTAGTAGGTGCAATAGTCAAGCACTTGCTCATTTGCTTTGGAAAATTTTTCTTTGTTTTAATTGTAACAGGGATGTCATGTTTTGTAAACATACCTCTTTATTTTGGAACTAGATGAACTCTGCAGGATGTACCCTTGCATGAGTGTACTCGACATGTGCAGATAAATATACAAATTCACATATGTGTGTGTGAAAATCTCCGTGTACATACACAGGCATATATACACAGATACGATTCTATAGCACCTGCTTTGTGCTCGAAAAGCGCAGGTAGTCCTGCCAATCCTCCCTCCATATCTCCTGCACACAGTTCTGCTTGCTCCAATACTCTGCACGCTTTTCAGAGCTTTCCCTAAGCCAGTTCAACTAACTGGCAGAATGACAGAGAGTTGTACCCCAGCATTTTCTCATGGAGGCATCCAAGATTGAGTGCAGCCAGAGGAGTGGGACATTTCCCTCATGGTAGCAGTGAGCAGGCAGGCTGACCCACTGGACTTTCTGAAATCTTCGTTCAGCACTGAGCTCTCAGCTTTTATGCAGCCTCTAAAATATCTGTTGATTGTGATTGTTACATTGTGTATTTGAGGATGCTCTTTGCCAGAGACCCCCTTGTCAGGAGGGCAAAAGGGAGCATAGCAGATCTTCTGTGAGGAGCGTGGAAGTGGTCAAGGCAAGAGGAAGAGCATTTCTAAAGGATGGCTTGTGGAAGGAAAGACTTCAGTTGATTTCAGTGAGGCACGAGTCAGGCTGAATTCATGAGTGTGTGTTTATATCTTGGCAGGCCCCTGCCGCCCCGTGCCCGG
>NW_010407364.1:0-13412 GCF_000710305.1 Buceros rhinoceros silvestris | reverse complement strand
TACGGGGGAAAATGCCCCCCTTCTCAAACCGGGACATGCAGCTTCATCCACTACTTGTCTCATTATTTTAAGTGAACTCTTAGAAAAAACTGATTTAAATTATTAAACTTTCTTCTCTGCTCTTCTAAAATAACAGAAAGACTACAAACTTTGAGAAGAGACGGGTAATTTTGTTGGTAGATTTTAGAAAATGCTAAGTCAAAAAGAGGTTCATTTAAGTTCTGTCTGTTAGAAGAATCAATTTTAAGTTTTAAAAACTTTAGTATAAATATAACCTTATAGACAACTTTTTATGAAAGCTTGGAATTCAACTTGTCAGTCTTGTTTCTTCAGTCAGCTCCGTATCTGTGTACTGCTTCTCAATCTGTGGAGAATTCCATATGTAGAAGATAACTTCACCTAACAGTTTTCTAACACTTGAAATTTTGTCTGCTTTGGGGAATGGATGCCTCAAAGGAGACAAACTTGATTCCAAGTTTTCACCTACGTATCTTGGGTTTCCCCCCATCCTTTATTTTTCTTTTTGGTTTTCTGCCTGGCAGTCTTCTGCTTGTATTACTCTTTTTTGTCATTTTTTGTTCATGCTCATTGTACTTAAACTTCTTTTGTGTACGATGCAATTTATGTTTAATGAAGAATGCTTGAACTATTTTTATTTTACTAGACAGAGGAGACAAACTCGACTGCAAAATACAATTCCACAAGAGCTAAGATAAGAGGGAATAATTTAGGCATTAGGAAAAAAAAGGTGACAGAAAAGAGTCAAGTGAATAAGTAACTTTATTTTTTATATCTATACCAATGTACTGTAAATAGCTGCTTAAATTATAAATATATTGTAAATTGTAAATATAAGACAGAACATCCAGGAGTGCATTGTAAATGATTCCTGAAAAGGATTAATTCTTTATCTGTAGATAAAAATTAAATCCAAGCCTAATTTGTATAGGACTGTGGTTTATAATGTAAACTAAATTACTTCTCCAGCAAGTAAGAAAGTACTACACACAACAAAAATAATATCACTTTTTTTTTCATGAGTACTCGCCTAGAAGAAAGATTTTATATTGGCAGTGAACTAAGCATCCGCAATTTTGACTGCTTTCTATGTCTCTATTTTAAAGGACGTAACCTTGGCAGACCTCTATGTCAGATTAGTTCTACTGCTGGCCTAGTGCTATGATGCATTCAGAGACCTAAATTCAGAGAAAACCCCTAGTGATTCATACACCTGAATTGGCAGTGGCAGATACTAGCCCATGACTCATGGGTGCCATTTGGGTGCCATTCACCCAAATAAACAGGCAGATACTATCCTAGAATGTCTGGGACCATGTTGTTAGCAACCTACAACAAGCAAAAAATAATAAAACCCAACCCATTTCCTGTATAGTGGCAGAAATTTTTCTCCGCAGTGGATTCAACAACAAACAAGAGATTTTTTGGTACTGTCTGAAGAAATGTTAATCACGTTTTGCTAAAGAGTATCACGTGTACCATTAGCCAGCTTGCACACAGCACTTATGGTAGAACCCAGAAGTGCAGAAAACACATGCTAGACATCTGGACCACATGGGTTGCAGTACGCACTGTTTGAAAGATCTGGAAATTACATTACTACCCAGTTATATTTTCACACTATCCAGCAGCTGTATCCTTTATAAATTTAGGTTAGTTGCTTGGCCAAGATTTTCACTGGGGGAGTACTGCTTTGCCCCCGAGTGTTTCACTCCAAGGGTATTTGCAAAGTTTTGCACTGTATACCAGTGACTGCTGTTAGAGATTTTACCAACAAAGCACGCAGTGAGCTCTAGCACATTGTCCAGATAGGAAATGAAATACTGCTTTATAGATGTGCAGAGTGTCACTGCTTGAATAAACACCAATTATCCTTCAGTGTCTATACTTCCTTTTGTGGTGGAAGCTTTTCACTACTGTAGATAAAAAAAATAAAACCAACCCCTCCCCCCTTAAAACCTTTCAAGTTAGTGAGAACTTCATCAGCTGTCTGCTTGTTTACAGAAAAGCTATATCAAAATACTAGGGTAATATAGACCTGCTCAATTCTCTGGATTAACAGGAAGGAAGTTAGCAAGACTAAGACATAAAATAAGTTTTAAAAGCATGATGAAAAAAGCAGGAATTTTTCTGAGTGTGAAATTTCTGTTCTCTAGATTTTTCAAGTCTGACAGAAACTGTCACTTTGAATTGCATTAAAGCATTTCTAACTGGATGGAACATATTGTTAGTCTTCAAGAAGTGTGACAGCCACAGAAAGAGAATGGCAATTAAACTAGAAAGACCTTTCAAGGAACACATCCAAGGTCAATATAAGTAGGCATCAGCCATCACCTTCTCATAGTAACATTCTTCCTTGCTATAAGAATACAGAGAAACTCATGCCTTATCACTACAATGGACATAGAAGAGATGATTGCGCTTCCGTAAAGCACTTCAAAAAGCACCCTTTAAAGACTGCTCAAAGTATTTATGATGAAGGAGTAACTTATTAACAGGAAACAATAAGAGGTTATGGACAACCTGTTTGGCAAGTGGAAGGTTTTTTTCAGCTATTGGCTTTGCTGTAATTAACGTTTTGGTCATAAAAATAGGAGCTTCCTGATTACATCTGTTAAAAATGCTAGGAGACATCATCAGTATGACAGACAATGCTTGATAATGGATTGTCACAGCCTGATAACTAGAGTTAAGGAACTGTAATTTGATTTATCCATGCTTTAGATACTAAGAAACTTGGGGTATGACATAGACATGGAATCATTATTCCATTTTCTTTTACTTCCTATGTCATACGGAATCTAGATGATAAGGTGATGTTACCATGAAAGTTAAAAGTATAGTCCCTTGATTTATTAGGAAGTTTACTTCTGTACAAAAACAAGATTTCACATAGAACAGAAAATATTAAAATAAACACACCCAAGTATAGAGAAGGGTGACTAAGTTAGACAGGTGGTCTAATGGCCTAGAGAAGACCAGAAAAGCATGAGATGAGAGTGTTGTTTCTTTATACTAATTAGTGGGTTTAAAAACAAATTCAAGAAAAGGGATATTTGAACTGAAATACACTTTTTGTAATCTGAAAAACAGAATTAAGACAGCCATGTATACATTCAAAATGAAAATTAGAAAATGGATTTCCAGCTGTCAGCAAAGAGAAATCATTAAACAGCTTTTCAAGAGAAACAGGAGGAACCCAGTCCTAACCGATTCAAAAATTCTTCTTGCTAAGAAGAATTTAGAATATTTAGAAGAATATTTTAGCCTACATTCAGCAAAGAACAAACATTAAAAAAAAATCATGACTTCCCTTCTAGGCCCATGTAAAAGTATTTCTTCAGCCTTCAGACAGGAGAGAGACAAAAATTGTAACAAAACGGCAGCTGCTATAAAGTCCTATTTTCCTTGATCTTTCTACACAAACCCTGGAAATGGCATGGCAGAAGTCCTCCCATTGCTTCTTGCAGGAAAAGAATATGGATGCTTTTGACCTTCTTCCACTCAGTGGCACTGGCCTTTATAGATAACCAAATACCAGATTTCATCAGGTAAGGAAAGAGAAAAGTGATTTTTTTTATGAGCCCCACGCACACCAACTAGGAATTTGCCAGTCACATATTTGAACATACGCATATATACGCTGAACAGCTATAAACTACCTTCTAGTGCAGCTGAAATTTCAGCAAAACAAACAAACGAGAAAAACCACCCCCAAGCCCTTTCAGCAATTTCATTAAAAATACCTAGTGGCACTATTTACATTTATAACCTCTGCCTGAATCATAGTTAAAGAACAGATTTACAATTCTGGAAATTCCCTACAACCATATTAATGCAGAATAAATTAACTAAATACAGTTTTGTAAAAGTGTCTTTCTTTTATCAAGTAATATGAGAAACATTAAAACTGAAGTGGTTTGCTCATTTGCTAAACACATAAAAACAAAACAACTAGACATACAAAAATTCAAACGTTTATCAAATTAAAAAAAAAAAAAAAGGATGGAAGGTCTGACTTGCTTTCAAGTTCAGAACAATCATATATAACTTGCTTTTCCTTTTAAATACAACTACCATGCATGCCAGGGCAAAATGAGCACTCATACTTGGGCAAGACCATTCTTCGTTAAGTTTCCAAAGTGGAAGCATGCCCAGCAAACACACAATACCCCAATGGAATAAACTTTGAATATTCTGAGTGGGATGGTAGGCTAAACTTGAAGTGTTCTGAAGGGAGCCTGACTTTAGCATTGTTAATTCTGCTAATTCTCCACTTACCAGAATGATTAACTGAACTGCTGGTTCCAATTTTGTGTATTTATATGAACTGGGTTTTACTGAAAAAAAATCCATTACATAATACTGTAAAATATTATCTGATGTACTGAATACTGAAGGTGATGAGAAATGTAAGTTTCGTTAATCAAAAGCTAATGAATTATAACATTGTAATGAGAATTGACCTAAATTTTGTTTCTTTCTCCACAAGAAAATCATGGGATAATATTTATTCGGAGGATGATTTGTGGAGGAATTTTAGTTCATAGGATTATTTTTTACACTTTGATGTAGTTATCTACAGCTGCGTCACTGGCAAGACTTTCTGATGTAAATTGAGGTAACTGCAAACAAAGTCTCAGTATGCTTAACAGTCTGCTCAATGTGGAAATTTCTAGGAAGAACCTACACTAAGGGAACGTGAAGACTGAAAAGTGAAAATGTCTCTGAGCTGCCTTAAATCATCATCCACACTTACGCAGTATAACAAAGAATTGTATTATCTTCTTGCACATATTTCCAAAGCATTAGTGTCTTGATTAATGCAACGAAAAGAAAGTTTTTCAGAAATGGAAAAGGATTTCACCATGAAGAAGGCTATTTTCCTTTATGCCTTTATCCAATGATCTTACAAAGAGATTTCAAAATAGCTTGTAAGTGAAATTGAACATTATTATTTTCTATTTCATAGCAGTGAAAACTGAACTGTGAAAAAAAGAAAGTTTCTTACCTAATGTTATCCTTTGGCAGAACCAACCAGTAAACCTAGTGCCAGATCAAATTTCATTCTGCAATGACATGGCACACTTATTTGAATTAATTATTCATTTTTAGGAAAGGTTTTTAAAAATGTACTTAATAATAACTTAATAATAACTCTTGCAGGCATTGAAGGCCACCTCAGAGAAGCAAATGTTATCCTTGATGACTATAGAGTATATATACTGGCAATTCACTCAACCATATGGTGACTCATATTCCACACTTTAGGTGTTCATAGATTGATTTCTACAGCTAATTTCCAGAAGGAGATGAACATTTAACTATAAAAGGAATTGCTAACAGATTTGCCTTTGCAAATTTACAGTTGTTTCACTACCAAAGTTCTAAGATCTGCCTACCTTCTATCAGTCACTCACACTTTTGAAATACATATAACACCCCAAGCAATGAAGCAAAATGCAGACTCTTAAGAAACACCGAGGTTAATGAATAAGTTAAAAAACCCATTATTCTTTATTAGATATTGTCCTGTAGCTGCAGACTAATTCCTTACAAATTCTCTCTTCACCCTTTATTGTTTCAGCTCTAACATGATTGGATTCACAGGGATTTGTTTAGAATTATTTCTGTGAAGAAGTTCCAGCTGCAGGAGGAGCAAATTTTTAGCTCATTTTTGCAGGTAGAGAGACTGACCCCTGATTTCTGTTCACGCCCTAATAGCTTCCTTTCATGTACATACCCTCTCATTTCAGTACCTTGTTTACAGCAGTGATATGCAATGTTCTTGCTTTTAAAAGAGTCCACTGAATTCAACTTTTATCATAAAAAAAGAACATTCTTGGCAATGCCTAATGCCTTTGCAAGATGAACAGCGAAGCTCGCTCTTCTTGTGCGTCGAGATGCCCTTCTGCAACATTCATAATGATAGAAACATTTTACTTGGGTTTAGGGGGATTATATTTAATGCACAGGTAAATAATTTGGTTTCCCTTAATATCAGACTACGGAACAGTAGTTTAGAGAAATCTGCACTCACTAGCAGCAATATTATAAAGAAACCACCAGCCATCCTGATGTCACAGCCTCCCATTTCTTATTAGTGTCAGCAATGGTTTAGCTGAGGTTGACATCTATGTTTCAAAACACTCATAAGAAACTTCCTCCTGTGAGGTAATCTCTTTGTATTACTTTGTGTATTTATTCACAGAAACAGCTGTAAATACTGTTTGTCATAAGAGAACATTTGAATTGTCAGCATCAGTGAACAATCAGAGGAAAGATATTGTAGATGCTCTAGACATGAAAATAAACTAGGTAAATTTTCACCTCCTGTTCAAAGTCTTGCTCCATTTTGAACATTGTTCAACAACAAAAAGCAGTGCAGTGGTGTATCAAAATATGCCCAGTAATTTATTTATTTAAGCTGTTCATTGGAACAAACACAATTCCTTTTTCAAAAGGTAATAATTTAAGTTGACTCTATATAAATTTTTTACATATATTTGCCAAGACTACTATTCTAAGACTCAAAAATGTGTTCAGGGGTTTCATTCTTTAGCATATCTTGTGCAATTTTGTAAAAGGAGGATGCAGGTCCAAGTTCTAGTTGTCAATAATGGTGAGGAAAATAATCTGGAGCAAAACCTAACATACAAATGTTTCAAAACATAAAAATGTTTTAAAAACTTTGCCTTTTCAGTCCCTTGTGAGTGATGCAAAGTTCACACAATCATCACAATGAAGCAAAACCAAATAATAACATTCAAGGCCACTGAATCATCAATTATTCTTCAGGTTAAATGTACTCATTTGAAGGCTTAAATGTGATTTCTACAAAACTTACAGTTACAGTTAACATAAAACTGTAAGCAATATACAGCCTAAAAGTTTACACATAAATTTTTTAAAGACCAAACTTGTATGAGATTTCTCATCACCATATCAGAATTCTTCATCAAAAAATTACATTCATCTTTACAATACCTCTGCAAAGTGATAGAAAATGTCCTCCACCATACGAAAGGAGTTTCCAAATCCAAAAATAGTAAAGAGGTGGCCAGAACAAAATTTGTTTGGACAGCATTTCCACAGCACTCATTTTGTAGTTCTTTCTTCATTTAAAGCACAAGTACTGCACTCACCATTTTGACTGCAGCCACTTTAGTCCTCCAAGGCGCTTTCAGATTTTTAGAAGGAATTATCTTTATTTCTCACTTACAAGTCCAGCAACACAGATGGCTCTACTGAAAGAATTGACATCGGGATAAAACTAGCTTATCCCAAGCATGATGATCTAGGGCTCATCATGACCCCTAACCTACATGGTAAGTAGAAACAGGGTGAACAAAAAATGTAATTGTCAGAGTAATTAATTCCAACGAGTATCATCTTCTGCAATCAAATACCAAACCAGAACCCATGTTATCAACAGGATGACCTCTGATACATTTCAGCCTTTTCTCTAAAGCTGAAGATGTGTCTCTGAATGTGAAGGTCCTTGAACAAATATTAATTGATACAATTAAAAGAATTTAAGAATGCTAATTTCTGCTCACTCTCTTCACATATATTTAACTCTCAGAAAAAAAATATGCCTTAGAGAAATAATTTTTACTTCAAGTGATATCATTTTAGGAAACAAATATTTGCAAGGGAAAAAAGCATACATCTTTCATAAGGAATTTACAGAAAACCTTAAGCAAACACCCCTAGCACTTTCTTACATTTTATGATACTAGCTACTAGATACTAAGATTTTGCACATCCAATCTTTTGACACCTATAAATATTCACTTCAGTCTGTCACAAACAATTTTGTTCAGACATAAATATGAATCCTAGTTGTGAAGGGCACAGTCAAATCTCTCTAGTATCTTCTGGCAAGAATCTGCCTGAGGCACCAGGGAGCATTTTATCATGTCTGTCACAGTGTCAAAATAATTAAGCATTGAACTAATTTTAGCAGTCTACAGTAATCATACCCATATACAAGTGAGTATCTCAGAGAAGAAAAAACCCCAAAGATGTGTAAAAAATATATTCAGACCTTGTATCACCTCTGGTATACCTACTGGGAAACATATGTCCTAAAGTGGGATATGATTTAGGCCTTTATCTCTTTAAATATTTTTCCCCTTCCACATAAGATGAATAGACTTAAGAGAAGGTTTCTAAGAATGTCCTAAGTCGTGGTCCACCCCCCCCAACCCCTCCCCAAGGAAAACCTCACCAAAACCAAGAGCTACTGTCATGTCCCACAACATGACAGTGTGAAGGAGTTGCATGACAGCTTCCCTTCAAAAAAGAAGTCTGTGGCCGTGTTACCATCACGGTCCCTTATTTCCCCTTCTTTCCTCTTCTCTTCCCTTCTGTTCAATAGTAGTTAACAGCTCTATGACGATATGTTAAACATGGCACGTGTTTTACTTGTTTATATAACTACATGATAATTCTTTAAAAAGCGAGTAATGAGTTTAGGTCTGGAGACCGCATTTCATACTGTCCTGAAATGAAGATGTACGGGGAAGAAACATTTCAAAAACGCAGAGGAAGTACATGGCAGAGTATGAGTGAGTGGCCAGTAAATGACGAGCCTGCAGCACAGATGAAAGCCTGGAAATTAAAGTGCAGCACATAGCAGACGGACAGTGAGGCCTTATGGGTGATGGTGGGAAGAGGTTTTCCGTGGAGACATACAAGACACTGCAGAGTTTGCAGCTGGTGGAAAGTCTTGGCTGCACAGAGCATAAACTTGAAAGAAAAGACCTGTCCCACAAGTACACAGAAGGGAAGTTTTATTTACAAATAATTTACTATTTATATACTCCTAGCTAGTCACTTTGAGTCCTGTTTCTAAAAATGTTGCCTCC
Organism: Buceros rhinoceros silvestris; assembly: GCF_000710305.1. Lineage (NCBI taxonomy): Eukaryota > Metazoa > Chordata > Aves > Bucerotiformes > Bucerotidae > Buceros > Buceros rhinoceros. The sequence goes on along the minus strand of NW_010407364.1, from coordinate 4,521 downwards.
TTGTGCTTCTGCTCAAAAAAAAAAAATAAATCAAAAAACCAAAAACCAAACAGATATCTACTTCAAAAGCTTTTCCAGTCTTTTAAGGGTACTAACCTTATGAAACTGTCTTGAGACCAAACTCAAAGTTTTGACCAGTCCAGTGTCCCATCCCGTAACAGTTTTCTTATAAGACTGGTGATGGCTGCATACAATTACTTCCTTTCCCTGAAAATATCTTCCCTCTTTAAAAACACGTTTCCATTCTTGGGAGCTGCCCATCTCAATCCATCCACTTCTAGCCATCTGGGTTTGTAAAAGAACAGACTGAATACTGTGGAACAAATTGTGAGAAATAAAGAGCATGAGTCCCTAACATGCTTTCAGGGCTTTCATGAGGCAAAATGAAAATTCAGGATGGATTTCTTTTTTTAAAACAAAAAAAATATTCAACATTTAATATTTAATAACTTCACTACTAAAAGGAAGAAAGTAAGAAGAAAAGCAAGAAACTGGTTTGCTGCAGAAAATGGAATTGCTGTCTGACTTGGAAGATTGCATTTCTTTATTTCTTGACAACATTTCCTAGTGCTCCAAGATATTGAGGACAGTATCACTTTCCATAGATCTTACTTTCACTTAAATAGATAAATATTAGTACTTTGTTTGTTTCTTCTGCCCCCCTATTTCCACATAGAGGAAACATATTGATTGTGTTTCCTTTGGTCCACCAATGGATGGTAAGAGAGTAGCTCCCTTCCTCATGAGTTGCAGCAACAAGTGACTTTCTGAACAGAATATTTAACAGGAATTCATAGCCTTTTTTTTTTTTTCAGATTGGGGAGAAAAAAGCTCTAAAAATCTTAAAAAAAAAAAAATTAGAACAAAAGTTAAGAAAGTACTACTAAACATAGCATTTGCACCAATCAGTCCATTTAGAATATGGGCTTTTGATGTTTGCAGTAAAAGCTTAGTCCCTGTGCCTGAAATTCCCTTGGCATTGCCCAAACAGCAAATGGACACTATTTGTTACTTTCAGCAAAGCTGTTACAAAGGTGTGCTGTGTTCTAGCCTTTCTCATCATCGCTTATGATACAGTAGAAAACATCTTTCTCATCTTTCTCTTTTTTTTTTTTCTTCCCAATTCAGCTATGGTCCTGTGATTGGTATACTGATGTAGTTACTTTTTCTGATCTCTCTTGGAAAACATGGAGAGGGCAGTGAGGAAGGAATAGTTGTTAGCTTACACAGTGCCTATAAAAGCATTTCAATATGTCAGGAATTCATTTCATGCAGACTTCCATTTTTACCATTGTAGTACCATAAAAATTAAACAGAATGCATGTCTAAGCAGAAATGACATCATTAACTTGTATATGTGAAAAAATTTTTAGTTATTGTAATTTGAAGTCTAGGAATACTTGCTATCCTGGCTGAAGGAAGGAATGAGGTTCTCATCAACAGGGAGTAGATGTTTTGTGAGGAGCATCTAACTCAGAATTCATATATTCATATAATAAGAGTCAGCTTTGCTGCCCAGGAACGTATGCTACTATAAAATAAATTAATTACAAGCTATCATTAAACAGATATGGAAACCACTACTGTGAGATGGGACCCAGGGCTGAACAGCTCTGTTCAGCAGCCTAAGCTCAGTTTAAACAGTAGCCACAGAGATACAACTGACCACTGTAATTAAGGACGTCACAGGATATATGCATATTGAGCACTATAAACTTCTAGGACACAAAATTCACAGAGCTCCTCCAGGCTAACACCCAGGTGGAGTCCCTTTATCCCACTACCTCAACATGTAACACAGTAAGTCAGAGTTTGCTCTGAATAATTTTGCAGAAACACTAAACGTTTTTGAACTGGAAAAAAAGCACCTCCACATCCCACTATATTACATAGGTGGTCCGTAGTAGTCACTATAACTATTTGTAGTTTTGTGGAGTTAGAAAATTATTAGAGATAAGATTATCATCAATCTTCAAATGAAGTTTAACATTGTATATATATACCTGAGAGACTCTGCATATTCCGAGGCTTCTCATTTCAGCCTGTATCCTCCACATACAAAAGCACAAATTAAATACATCTGTAGTCTACTGGTTACGGTGCATTTTCCTCACATGCAGCAACTGAAGTTATCTTCTTTGGAAGCTGGCAGTTACTGAGGCTGATTTTCTTCCCTAGAGTTACAACTTTGAATCTTCAACTCACAAAGAAAACTGACAGTATGAGGCCCATTAAAATTTGCGAAACACAACATTCCCAAGTCTGTTCACACCACATTCCTTGTGGATCAGCTGCTGATTCACTGCATTTAGCAGTGAACTGTGCACTTTCTCTTAAAGGCTCAAAACCGATGGTAAGCGAATGAGCGGTTGGCAGCTGCACAGGTTTGCAATTTGTGGCCAACAGATCATTCACATCTGTATCTAATTATAGACTGGAATAGCCAAATTCTCAGTTTTATCAGTGAATCATTAGCAGACCCTAGAGCACATGCTCCCACATTATTTAAATTATATATCACGGAACCTAAGATAAATGTAGCATTTGTGTCCTAATATATTCTTGCTATAGGTATCATTGCTATTACTGGCTTGAAAATGAAGAAAAGATTGAGGCATGTTTTTCCCTTGTAATATAATTAACAGAAAGTGCAAACACAAAAGATTGAATATTTCAGCCAATTGATTTCTTGTTTTGTCACTTAAGCCAGAGGCACTTGACTGGATGGAATTTTTAGTTTTGTTGGACATAATTTTGTTTTCCCCATCCTTCATTTGGAGACATGATTCAAAACAATGTTGTTTATTTACAACTAAAAAAGCAAAATATACGAAGCAAAATATGTAATCAATATTTGTGGACACGGGAAATTAATTTTGTGGCTGTCTACAAGAGCAAGCTTATCAAAGAGATTCAAAATTAGCTAATCTACAAACGAGCCATTCATACTACATTTCTCTGTAATATCATTCTGTAAAACCACCTTCCCAAAAACAGAGTTCTTTTAACAAAATGCTTGGTATTTTATAAATGTTATTGCAGTAACATCTGAAAGCACTTTAAGTTTAAAAAAATTTAAAATACTTTCAAAGAAATAAAACCCCCATATTTAACAAACAAAATTTTCAAAAACATGTAGGTACACTCAACTGGGTAACACATGCACTTCAACATATCTCCCTGTATGGTCAAATGCACCATGTTGTTCCAGGTTATTTAAAGAAAATTCATTTAATACTTAAATGAATATGATTTTCTCAACACTGCTGTGTTTCATTGCCCGAAGTACCTTCAGTTGTGCCTTCAGCACAACTCAGATGAGCCTGTCTCTCACAGGGGCAAACTGCTCGGCTTTCCTGTGGTATGGGGTTCAGAAAGGCAGCATGAGACATCCTTTGTACTCTTTGGAAAGGTACCCTGCCTCTGCGCTTCAACTCGTTGCCCGCTGGATAAGTATCATAAAAGATACTGGAGGTATCTGAAAGTCATGTAGATGTGGCACTTAGGGACATGGTTTAGTAGTAGACTTGGCAGTGTTAGGTTTATGGCTGGACTCTAAGACCATGAAGGTCTTTTCTTACATAAATGATTTTATGATTATATGATTCTGTAGCTTGGTGGCAAAGATTCCTGAAGGATTAATGGCTTACAATTTGAAAACTTCCATGCTTTGCAATGAATTAGGTTTATATAACTTTTATTTCCCTTTTATGAGGACCAAGTTTTTCCATTAGCTTAACGCTTGAAACATGCAGCTCAATTTCCAAGTGCTCGTGGAAGTTTCCAGAAGTCACACGTATCTTAGAAAAGCCACTCCGTAGTGGGACACATCCCTTCCTGTTTGCAATGGCAATGTGTCCTTAGAGGAAGGCACCTACTGCTTACATTGAGAAGCAATGCTAGGAAGGTACTGTAAGTATGCACCTATGTTTAGGTATTTCTTTCCAATTCTATGTAAAGCTTTTTGGCCTCCTGCTCTCTCCCTCCCCCGTCTCTTTGTTCACTTTGACACTCCATGTCTATCCCCCCCTCCTGTGATGCATCCTGTTGTCCTCATCCTGTTTTATTTGTTGTTGATGTTGTTGAGTGTTGTTGTGGGTTTTTTTCAAGTCTGTCTTCCTAATTCCCTCCCTCCTCCTCCGCCAGCAGCCGGCACTCTCTCCTTTTCTCTGCCTTTTACAGCTCCCTGCAACTGAACCACTGTGGGGAGAGAGGGGCAGTGGCAGGCACTCCACAAACGCTCCACAGGCCATTGCAGAGTCACAGGCAATAGCCTGGCAACAGGTAAGCCATTACTACAGTCCATGCTGTTTGGTTTGCCTAGAGAAAATAACTCTATGAAAATCAATTTAAGTAATTTCTTAAAAAGGCAAGTAGCCAACTAGGTGTACATTATTTAACTCTAATACAGCGCCTGCTACTTCACACAGATAGGTACCTCTCTAAATTTCAGCCGGTGGCTAGCTTTATAGGCTTCTAAGAAAGCACTGCTTTTACTTTCAGTATACTTACACACCAGGT
>NW_010407363.1:0-548 GCF_000710305.1 Buceros rhinoceros silvestris | reverse complement strand
GACTGAATTGATGGAATCATATCTAACGGATTTGCCAAGTACTGCCCATGAAGTTCTACTTTCTGGGAAAGAGCACTGAGACAAGGGGAGGCAGAGCATTCGCTGTGATACCAGCTATGCTCAGATTTCCTTCCTTGGACTTAGAGCCAGGCCACCATGTAGGAAAGGACTAGCTTTTTGTTGAACACATTTTACACATTTACATCTTGTGCCTCTCTTCTGCATGCTGTCTCCTCATTTTCTCTTCAGTTACATATATGCATTTGAAGAGGAAAAAGCTTACTGCCCATTATTATGGTATTACACATGTTTTGCCCATAAGTCATGTATCAGAGGCATGCTTGCACATTTGGTATGCTTACTGCCATTTGTCTGTGTCCACACACATAAACACCCAAACACGCACACAGACTGTTTCAGGTGAATGGTCACCACTCAGTGGACTGGAGGAGGCCAATCATCTTTAGGGCTGAATTTTGCATCTTAAGTTCTGTTTTTCTAGATGCAACCATAATAGGGAGAATAATACAAAGATTATGCACTTCAAA
>NW_010407362.1:0-10222 GCF_000710305.1 Buceros rhinoceros silvestris | reverse complement strand
GTGCGAGTGGCCAGGCGGTACGGAGGAGGGGTATGTTTGGTGAGGCTATGGGTACAGTGGGAAATAAACGAGCTTTTAACTAAATAAGACTTTTTATGTGCTTCCAGTAAGGTGTTTTATAAGCGAAACACGGACTTCAGCTGTTTTGCCTCACCTGCCTGTGACGGGTTTTACATCTTTACTAGGATGTCAGCTACATCACTGCAAATTGTGTTTTGTTAGTACACAGTGACACAAGCACATCACTTCTCTAAATAAAATCAAGTAAGTGGCATTTTAATGTCTCACAACATGCATGTACGAGAATATGTACTTCCTAGCATATTGTAAATATATTTATAATGTATCTCCTTTCTGCTAAATGGAACAAGGCTTAAAGAAGTGATTTCTTAAATGCTCTTGGAACAGCTAATTCCAGAGCACACAAGATGAGGGATTATTCTCTGTTAAATCCTAAGTAATACAGAGTAGCTGGTTCAAGTAGTAATTATATAATATGAAACAGATGAGCAACAGTGACAACACTAATTTCAACATCCTTGGGGATAAAAAGGTCTCAAACTATTATGGGAACACAATGTCTGAAAATAATATTTTGCAGAACTAAGAAACCTATATAAGAGAGAAAGTATTGAGAATTATCTGCTACCATTTAACAGCACTGAGGCAAACACTAAGGATTGACCACAAAGCCTGGATGAAAATAAGAAGTCAAGGAAAAAAAGACAGCATTGCAAACTCACACACTATTTGAGTTATTTCTCCTTTAGAAAATGGACAATTCAATGAGAGATTTCATACCATATCAGCCAACACATAAGATGCAAGTTATTAAGAAATTTTAATGGACTAAAATCTATTAATTAAATATAAATTAACAATAGAATTTTTTTAAGTAACATTAGAAGTAGGAAGCCTTGAAAATAATCAGTAGGTCTCATCAAAAAGCAAAGGAAACAATTAAGGGTAAGAAAATCACACAGAAAAAAATTATTGATTTCTTCACATCTCTCTTCAACATGTCTAGAAAATACAGAATGGGAACACGTACAGGGTATGGTCACAGAAGGAGATACCTTTATACCAAGGTGCTGGGAAATGATGAGCTAAAAGCAATAAGCCCCGAGTACATTATCCTGTACCTCCAAAAGTTACGACAATTTCAAAATGTTGTAGCTGACATGCTCTCAAGAGAACAATGTAATTTCTCTTTAAAATTGTGTCATATGTTGAAACCCCACCCAATACTTTAACCATCTTAGAAGCAAGTTCTATTATAAACTATGGTAACTACAAATCCATATCTTTTCTTTTGGTATTGGTCTGATAAACTGGATGCAATGGTTGAAATCAAAATAAAACAAATATCCATGTATGAAATTAAATATAACAGACATTAATTTGTCATGCTTCTGCGAGATAAATTACACCTTGATAATCATAGGAATTGTATTCATTTGGTAAACATTCATTCTGGGCACTGTAAGAAACAGGCATCCTATTGAAAAGACAATGAACATGTAATTTTCACAAAGCAGAAGCGACTAGGGCTGCAATACTTTATTCACAGAAATTTGATTTAGAAATGTCCTAACATAATGGTTTCCTAACATAGGGCTGGAAAAGGCATGGACAAGATACAATCGCTATCGGAATTAAATTCATCCATCATTATTACAGAAAGCAACAACTTCTGGACATTCCAAATCAGAAATAAATCTGTTTAAGACAGGAAGTGATGCAAGTACATCAGTAAACAACACCAGCTGAAACTGCAGAGGCAACACAAGAACTGAAAACCACATTCTGTCTTCCTTAGCTGTGATATTTTTATCAAAAAATCTTGGTTTAGGTCTCTTCTGTAATCCAAAGTTCAAATTCTCTCTCTTTTGAAATTCAAAGAAGGATTTCTACCATGACTTCAATGGCAAAAATCTCAGTCTAAGAATTTCCATTGCAGCACATTTTTTTTCCTAAATAAATGCAAAAGGACTTCTACATTTAGTTCCAGATTTTAAGTTGCTGTAGTAAAATTGTGTTTAATATTAGTTTCAGAAGTTAGGCACTAAGATTTGTATTCTTTCTTAAAACGTCTATTGCAAACTTTAAAATTTGGCAAAATCTGTGTTAGCACATGGGTATATTTCACTAACACCCCCCCTCCCCTTTTTAGTCTGTAAACAATGAAAAACTGGTGTGTGTCAGACTGCCAACTATCTGACACCAGAATGCATTTTGAAGCCACTCAATGGAGCACTCAGTTTCTTTCAACAATGACACTGTGTTTACACAACATGGCTCTAGTCACCAGAGGCCCTTGGATCTACACAGCTTTTTTTTATTTTATGCACAATTGTATGTGTATGGAAGTCATTCACTTAGGTGATTTGAAGAACTTGTATCAAGCACCAGCACTTGATATAACGTATGACAACCTAAACAGGCTTAAATGAGGCCCATAAAGAGAGGCTGATTAAATCCCAATGTGTTTTCATGAGTTTTCTATCCACAGACTTATGATGAAAATCTGATTCTGAACTCTCAAAATCAATTTACTTCAACTGTTAACTAAAGATACAATTTATTTTAAATTCTACTTATGTGACAACTCTCTCCAGCTCCATCTCATATTATCAAAAACCTATGCGAAGCAACACTCCGTTTGCATATACTGGAAATTTTTCTACCTGTTTTCATTTTTTTTTCTTAACAACTAGGATAGTGTAGGATGATCAACCCCAACACCCCCATTTATTAATATTTTGGGGGGACAAATTAATATTTCAGCTGGGTGATGCTAATTATTAGAATAAAAATTGCCAGGTCAATATGACATCTTTTTATGCAGTAGTTGACAAGGTTTTAAAAATACAGTGCATGGTACTGACTTTGCAAAAGCTCTCAAAAAGCTTAGCTGTCAAAAGGAATCATGAAAGAGCTTAGCCGTAAGTCACTACATAGAATCAACGTACAATAATGCAGGTTTATCACATATGACATTTACCAGTGGCAATATTCAGAAGAACTGAAGGAAATAAAATACTTAAACATTAAAAAAAGTAACAGTATGAACTCTCATAATGCTGAGAAACTTAAAAATAGCACTGCATTATTAATCCAGCAGTGGAATGCAAACCTTGGAATTAATTAATTTCACTGTATGACTCCATACTATCAGATTTGATGAAGCGCTGGAAAAGGTTGGTTCAGGGCTGGAATAGGCGGCCCAAAGAGCCTGTGGATTCCTCATCCTCACAGATTCTCTAATCTCAGCTGGAGAAGGCCCTGAGCAACACCACCCAACTTTGAAGGTAACCCTGTTTTGAGCGGGAGGTTGAATTAGCAGCCTCCAAAGATCCCTTCCAACTTAAATCATTCTCTGACTTAGATACTCGTTTCTGTGGGCTGGTTCTCTACAGTCACACTGCACTGAAGTCAGCCTACTGACTGAAGTAAAGTAATCCTACTTTAAGGACAGCAAATACTTCATTTTAAATAATTCCAACTGTAAAAGAAAATATGGCCAAGAGACATGGCTACATGACATAATTTTGCAGTGTAACTTACTGTGCACAACCCTTTACAAAACAGCCACTCCTCGCAGTAGGGAAATACATCTTTTACCCGTGTTTTTGCTCTGAAAATCATAAATTAATAACAAAACAGACTAACACTCCCCCTAAAAGGAAGAAAGCAGATTTGTAAGGCATCACGTTTTTGTGGGAACTAACAGCTATAAAACAAATGATGACGCTGGAATGGTTTTGTAATTAGTTAAAGTAGTCTGAGTGCCAGGGGATCTGTATTCTCTCTCCCATGATTTCATACATACATATATATATGTCTATCTCTATATGAGCAAACCCATTTACATCAGGCTTTTCAGATATGACTTAACTTAGTATTATTACCAAGGTTTCTACTTCGATATTTAGGATCCACTGCAAATAACTGTGCTAGTCTGGCTGCTTAAAATTGAAAAGAAAGAAAAAGAGACAAGCACAGTGTTTTTAAGCTGAGCATCCAGTCATCAGTGGATCCTTAGCAATTTTTTGCAACCTATCTTTAAATGGAAATAACCTACCAGCCTATTTCATAGGCCACTGTTTTTTTATAGCAGCATTGACTTCTGCTAGTGTGATGAACACCAATCTATATTCAGTACAGCATGCAGAGCATCTGCATCAAACAAAAAATAGTGCCTCATATGAAACACTGACGATAAAAAGGAAACAATCTTGCCTGAAAAACATCCTGTTCATCCTGTACACTGAAAGAGGCATCACAGATCGCATTCAGTCCATATGTAAACAGAACAGGGCAGACTTAAACTCATGTGAGGGATAATGGCTTGGGACCTGAAGGGTATTGCACCTAAGTTCTGTTATCAACTGCTGGATGATTCCTTTTGAGCTAGACTACGGCAACCATGGTTAGGATATCATGCATGATCAGCAAGAAGCAGCAGCATTCTGATTTACGACAGCAATAGTTGCCTTTGATGCATATTGTTGCCTTGTCTGGTCACAGAATGAAACTTGCAGCTTTTACTACCAATTACTTTCCCCAATGCTGAATCTAAGTTTCATCCCAAAACTCTGCTCTTAATGCAATTTCATTTGCATGACTTCTCCTAATTTTCTACAGTCAGTAAGATATGGGTTCTAGAAGGAAATGTGAACTGAACTTCAGATGGCAGGGCCTTTGCTGAAAATAGCATGTAAACAGGGAGCTTCCTCTTCAAGCTCCCTGCCACAACTACACGCCTTCCCAAAACACAGGCGTTTGGCATGGCCTGATCTGTAGTTCTGTTTGGGTTCATTCAAAGCATACTAAACGGCACTCATTCTGCACTCTGTTGGTCTCAATTCTCATGACTTCAAATTTATCTGAATCATTAGAATGAACAGTTTTGCATGTCATCTTTCATGATGCCAATGCTTGTTCAAAGGCAAGTCAGATGTCTCTAGCTGTGGCAATCTTGAAGTAAATGTTGGGTAACATTGATGTTTATTTTCAAGCCCTTGTTAATTGTATTGAGCAGTGAATTACATCTATCTTCTGTATTCTAACATCTTGAGAGAGACAAGTAATTGACAGAAGCAGTAGCCTGCATCTAAATGACTTTAACTACTAAGAGATAACAGCACATTCCCCCAGAAGAGCTGCACAAGAAATTTTAAGATACCAACAGAATTTTAGGAACAACAGAATTTTAGGTTCTATTCCTGGTTTATCATAAGAATGTGAATTCACAATGAGAGATAAGGACAGAGAATTATCATTCCTAGTTCATGAAACAAGTATGATTGCTTGGTGCAGAGAAGACCCCCATGGGAGACTCACAGAGAAAGGCAAAGGCAGCCTATAGCATCTATGTTTCTAAAATGAAAGGGGTCTCAGACATCAGCAGATTCCATCCTACTTTCCTTTTCCATACACTCTTTTTGTAGGAAACTAATTCTTGTATCTCATACTCATAGTTTAAATGTTACGAGGCTGATGCACAAGAGTCACAAGAACATTTTGAAAATGCAAAGCATTTTAGGCATACCAATAGTTTATTCTGGAGGAGTATGTAAAGAAGAAAAACATTAAATACATGTATCCTCTCAGAGCCAGCATTCAGTGTCAGTTTAAAGTGCCTTTGTAAGTCAGAAGAGAAAAACTGTATTAAAACAGGTGAAAATGGGAAGCAGATTTAAATTTCCAATCTTGGCAAGTAATTGAACAATTAATTGAAACATCTGAAATCCATTACACAGATATAGATGGCAACAAACCCTACATTTTATAAAAAGTAATTATACAAACCCATGTGTTTTATGGATAAAGATGAATAATAAAGGATTCCTGATACTAGGTAGAGTTTCATTATATTTTTGTTTAGAAAAAATTATGAGTGGTTTTATTGTAGCCTGTCTTAGAGACATCTAGTTTTCAAATGACAAATAAACCATACACAGAAGAGGAATTAAACTGTCCCTTAATTCTGATTTGTGAATTTTCTGTTCTTGGTTCAAATAAATGAAGGTCAGGTTCAAATTAGCCATGAGACAGTGATATCATCACAATACTCCATCTATAAATAAAGCAGCACACTGTATTTTCTGTCTTTTCACAGAAGTTTGAGAATAGTCTCTCAAAACATACTAGCTAAGGTCAGGTCACTTCTCATACAATGAGTGTGCATAGCTATACAAGTCAAATACATACTTTTCTTTAATAAACTCCGGTGATTTCTATAGCTAAATAACATAGCCATCATTGTCCCAAGACAGCATTGAACATGGGATCATTAAAGTTGGGGGACACTTGAGTACTGTGACCAAACTAAGCACTTCTTCTTAAACTGATGGAAAGGACTAACCACCAGACCACAGAATTTTTGAAAAAGGATGCAGACTAGCTTATATTGCATTCAAGCCAAGCAACTTGCACTTTTCATAACATCACACATAAACGCTACTTGTAACATTTCACACAATGAAACCCATCTTCCACCATCCATCCCAGGATGTCACTGTTAACAAATTATGATTTTTTTTCTATCAATGTTAAACTGGAAGTTTATACTTTATTCTTCTCTCACAAATCAAGTACATTTGAGGTATAACTCCCCAAATGTTTTTTGTCCAACTTTTCCCGGTATGAAATCTCCTTATTTTGAGAGACAGTGCGTGAAAGAAGCAGATAGGTCTAGCAAATCACTCAAACAGTGTCTTAGCCCTTAGCTATGGGAAAAAAACCTAAGCACAGGGGTTTCAATAATCAAGGTAAATTGGAGTCCCCTATGCAGAAAGTGAAAGCCAGCATTAGCAGCAGAAAAGACTTCAAATCCTGTATGCACAGGATGATCTCTGGGCCAATACAGAGACAGGCTGGGATATGAGCATGTCAAGAAAATACACCAGCAGCACACTTGGGGATTTGTCACCTAGTAGCAGCAGCAGGCTGTGACAGACAGATGCATTTTTATGCCTGCTACTGAGGTAGGACTGGACTCCAGGCATACAAATAGCGAGCATGTAGAATAGAAACACGCTGTGAGCCTCCTTCCCCTTCCAGATCACATCACAGTTTTGTCTGCATTCCAGGAACTATGGAGGTGCATCGAGCATCTCACCAGTAAGTGCTCTACATAGACAAATTAGTATGAGAGTAGGAAAAGGTAAAGATGGACAGAGAAAGGTGTCTCCATCCAAGCTGGTGGTTATGGTATGTGTAAGTCCTTGCTCATGTGTTGCCTCTCTGCGTGCACTATTGAGAGGATGAATATAGACCTGACAAATATCCTCCATAAAATCTTAGAGAATGTCAATTCTCTAAAATGTGGCACTGTTTTATTTTTGGAAATGGGTTTCTAAAAAGTATGTCCTGATCATTGCAAAGAAGACTCTGGATTGATAGGTTTCTGAGCAGAGCACTTAGATGATTCAACCTGTCCTACCCCTGGTGCAGATGCTATTTGGCAGGTAGGCCATGGAAGTAAATGGTCTGACAAAAGCTAAATTTCCAGATCACAGTTGCTTTACATTTAGATTTACATAAAGGAAACAAAGGCTCTTCCTCATCTAAGTATTGTTAACAAATTATTATACGGATTAATCTTTCTTTGAACTTTGATCTAAGGTATATGTTTTTGCTTTATGATTTTAGTTCTGAGGGTTCACATTGCCATGTCAATTAGGCTTGCCAGGATAACGCTTTTTGGCTGCATACATTTGAATTAGATGCTCACCATCATGTAGAAGCTGAAAAATCTCCTTCTCATATCTGCAGTGAAAAGTGACCAAAAATCCCTTGCACATTATAGCTTGAAAAAAGGTGAAAAGAATTTTCCTGTCATTCTCAATGTTGTAAAATCTTTTCATTGTAAAAAAGCTGAAGATACATCTACATCTAATTGCTACCATACCTTTCACAAGGCAAATAAAAAGCGTGGCAAATAAAAATTGCTCTGGGACCATCTTCCCCTTTCTTTTGTTGAGAAGCCATATGGCAGTTTCTGACTTTGTCAGACTGTGACCTTTCTTGTTAAAGATACAATCTTGGTGCTATAGAACTATGGCTGAAGTCCAATAATGTGTATTACTAATTAAACATACAGCAATTCTTTTATATGAAAAGCATTCATTTTCTACCTCTCCTCCCAGGAGAGCTATTTGAAATGCTTACTGTTTTTCTTGTTTTCAGGGACATCCTTCCATGAACCAAATGCTGTCAGCTCACACGACTCAGAATTTATTATCATTGTTTTCTAAGTCACACAGCTTCATCTAATTTTTTTCTTCTGAAAAGTCATCAGCTTTCGTCAGAGGAACTCCAGATCCACCCCCCCTATAAAGCATACTGCTTCCCACATCTTGTTGGGTCTTCCCTGCTTTCTGCTGCGAAGCCAGGCCACCTTGAAGATCCATTCTATATTCTAGGAAATAGAAAACCTCATTTCCTTGTCAAGCCAAACACCCTCAAGTGAGCCAGAGCACAGAGTAGTCCACAACATCTATGACTATTTGCTCACCTGAATGTATGTGCAGCTCCCAGTTTGAAATAATGCTTGGAAACCTTAATCTGTTGAGTCTGCCCACAAACATTGCTTCACGGTGTTTTATTTTGATTCACTATCTCAGAATGGAAATAATGAAAAAGACTTATAGTCAAACATTCTCATCATCCTTAGACATTTAATATATTTTGTAGTCTGGAAGTAGTCATTAAGATATTAAGGCTTAAAACAAAGAAAAAAACCAGTTGTAGCACTTTAATTACGAGGTTATTAGAATGGCAGTGTTGGAATCAATAAGATGTAGGAGTTACTGGTCTCCTCTGTCTTCCTGTGCAGATAAATATTGTGTTTAACTGATGCGGTTCACAAAAGAAAACTGCCTTTTGAAAACAGCAAGTATAAAACACTTCCAGGAAACCAACTAACACCTGTTTGGCATGTTAATCTACAAACTTTGGAACTGACCTCAAAATATGTTTCTACAAACTGAAAATGCCATTCACATTATGTTCTATAGAAAAGTGGCAGCCCAGACATGCTGAATTGCCTAACGTGGTAACAGCAAGCATTAAAGCATTTAGAACCAGACCATCTCATACTTGTACACAAAAGTGAAGGAAATTCAGCTTAGCATTTTTAATAAATCTAGTTTTTGACTGATATCCACAGTATCTCTGAATAGCACATCCTGCTCATTGTGCTCAGCCTGACCATAAAACACATGCCGAAGGATTGGCCATTTAAAAAAAAATTGTAAACAAAACAGGCTAATATCTTACAGTGCAATAGTAGCTCAGCTACAGCAGTACAACTGCATAGTATTATCACAGCAGATGCTCTGACAGAGCAAGAAATACTGTTCACTCTTCTGAACAACCTGACAGGTACAGCGAGTCTCCTTGTGCAAGTCTCACACGTTTTGTGGGAATGCAGCTCACGCTGACTCCTACAATGACTTAAAACCATGGACAGAAGCTATGGTACTGTTTCCTTTCTACCCTTCCTAACTGGGGTAGCATGGGTCCCAGAAAAGACTTCACTCAGATCACTGTTTTCCTGTGCACTCTCCACGGGACAGCCAAAACCCAGCTGTCTGTAGCTGCTGCTTAAATTTGAGCCACTTACTCCAGTATTAGAATAAGCCACAGCCTTGGGACTGGCACTTCTGTTTCAGCATCTTTTCACCTGACACTGAGCTTGCTCGCCTGGGTATCCGTTTCACTGATCTTGGGCAAATTCTTTTGGTGAGGCAGAAGAAGTAAAATCAGAATGCTCTGTTAAAATACAAACGACTTGATTTTAGCTCTCATGTTAGTGTTTATCCATCAGTGATTTTCACATCACAGGCTTATTTCTCCAAGCATCCCTAGGGATTTTTTATTCATTTTAATTGGGCTGATGGTTGCAATCGGCATCTTACAGTTCATACAAAGTCAGAGGAGTTGTATTCCAGCTTTTTGCATCTCTAAACATCTCAGTCATGGTTTCTCTGCAAGAACTAATGAACTAAAGGTGCCTTTAAGACTGAAAGCACTTTTCTCAACCAGGACTCCCATGCCTCCAAAGAATATTTTACCCAAATAAGGATTAAAGAACTTGCTTAGGCACATATTCCAATTCGAAATGTCTCTTTATAATAGGGCAGCAAATAATAGGACACAGTTAAAAAGAGTGGGGCTATTTGAAACCTACTGTTCTTGGTATTACAGACCA
>NW_010407361.1:563-3753 GCF_000710305.1 Buceros rhinoceros silvestris | reverse complement strand
CCGGGCAGCACCGACACCTGCGCGGAGAGCCAGCGCTCCGCCTTCACCGCTGCGGCCGCTCGGCGTCAGGCGTTCCCCGCGCCGTTAGAAACGGAGCGCCAGGGACAGTGCGGGGCAGCAGGGCTGCGCTGTGGGCAGCAAAGTCCGCAGACGTGTGAGCGTTGTGGAGGGCGGTCTCTTGGAAATGGGGTCTGAAAGTGGAACAGGGCTTGTCTTCTTTCCGGAATTTCCCTCACAAGTAACAGGAGTGGTGCCAGGACTGGGGGGAATAACCGCAAACACGCCGGCAATGAAGGAATTTGAATTAGCATGATTTAAAAAACCCCCGAGCATTTAGAGTATCAAACAGTACGAGGAGAACATTGTAAAGCTGGAGATCAGATAGTAAAAGCTATAGAAGGTAAAAATGTCAATGACAAGTAATTTACATCATGAAACTTTCAAGTCACAAAATTGATGGACAATTTTGTAAAGTTTTTTACTGTTTCTTTTGTTGAGATGGAAGTGTTATGAATGTTTGAAGAAAAGAAAAAAGCATTGCTTTTTATCGCTGCTCTTGTGGATTAAATCTGTGCAGGATTGCTCTTGACAGTGACACGTCCTTTTGAAAATCTCTTTGAGTAACTGTTTGGCTGACAGGTTTGTCTCAAATGACGTTCTTCTGCCTGTTTTGGAATTACTCCTGTTCAAACAGCTGGTCCCTTTGAAATATACCCCACTGTTTCCTGTGTTCCCGTAATTAAAATAATGCAGACTGAGCAGCATCTAAGAATCACTGCAGTTGCCAGCTCTTTAAGATTGGGTTTGGGGGTGAGGTTGCTGTTAGTTACCCACGCTTGCCATTCTCTCAGCAGCTTTATGGGACCGGCGCATTGACTGAGCATTTCAGAACCCTCCGAGCTTTAAACACAGGTGAATTTGCAACCTGGACCTAAACCTTCATGATGATCAAGATGGTGTGTTACAGAATGGCACTGCAAAATGCATGAACTGTACCTGAGTCTATGCCTGCTCTATTGAACTGTGTCCTTGTAACGGAAAGCTCCTAAAAAGCAAATCGTGTTTCCTTTCTCAAGAATTACTAGCTGAAAACCATGCCGTGATGTCATATTTCAGGCTGCCTTACCATAGTGCTTAGCATGCGAACGGGAAAAAATGGGTGCAGTCTTTTTCCTTTGGTACTT
Source organism: Buceros rhinoceros silvestris (assembly GCF_000710305.1). NCBI lineage: Eukaryota > Metazoa > Chordata > Aves > Bucerotiformes > Bucerotidae > Buceros > Buceros rhinoceros. Next base: position 2,569 of record NW_010407361.1, on the reverse strand, counting down.
ACCTGCTTACAGATGAGGCTTATGTCAAGCACATGACTAACATTTTTTTGTCTTCATCACAAAAAGACCAGAAGTAAATACCCAAAGTAGTGATTTTCCTGATAAAACTTTGTGTTTGCATTAACTGAAAAAAAGTACTCCAGATGTCATCGGCCAAATAAATAAATTCAATGGAAAAGTCCACACTCTCCACCCAACGCTGCCCCACAGGAACAACTGGAAAAAGTTTAGATTCTTCAAATTATATCTGTTCCACAGTTGAATTGATAGAAGTGATTCAAGGGAATACTCATCAGTTCAGCCTCTATGTAAACTGCTTCTAAAAACGAAATTCTTCTCTGCCTCTTATAAACAACATATTGCAACCGTATGTGAAATTTATTTTCTTAGCAGGGGTTATTTGGGGGTTAGTGTTGATATGTGGGAGATGTACCAGATATAGAGCATCTGGAAATAATGGGAAGTTCCGTGACGCATTTCACGAGATTGAGTGTAGCAAAAGAGCAGTGTATTAGTCATCACCTTCCAGGTTGCAGAAATTAAAAGAATAGTTTTAGCTTGCGAATAAAAACCAGTGTCTTAGGGACTGAATACAGTAGCTGCCAAAGAGCATGCAACAACATCATTGTATTTTAACATTAAAGGAAACACGTAAAATTAATATACAGTAAGAATTTATATAGAATATGTCTAGAATAGATTAAACAAAGCAAAACATCTTTTTTTTTTTTACACGTAAAATTAATATACAGTAAGAATTTATATAGAATATGTCTAGAATAGATTAAACAAAGCAAAACATATTTTTTTTTTTTTTTTTTTAACAAATACTACCAAGTTCAGAAGACAGGACTGGTTCATAAAGTCCTGAAGTTTAATTTCCAAAGATTGTGGAACAATTAACTATTTTTTTTCTGAGATGATCCATTTTTAAACCTCCCTCAAAACAAACAGACCCCTTTGTGATTGTATATTCAGTTCAATATCCTACTAAATATATGTAATTTTAAAAGTTAGTCTCATTTGCTCAAAGTATGTAACATTTTGGAGGAACAGATTTACATAAACTAGTAAGAGCATTAGATAAAACAAGGGAGTTTTTACTTGTTTTTTGCACACAGTTGCTTCCAGTGTTTGCATTGACACTTGAGAATAACGTGCTAGTCATAATTACTGTAATTTAGATCCTCGGCCATACATGGTCACCCCTATCTATTGACAATGCAGGGGTTTCCAACAGAGTACAGTTGCCCTTCACAAAGCCTTCAGGACAGAGGTAGAGTCTTGCTTTTGAGTGTTCACAAATAATAAATATATGTGCACAAACCACAAAAGTCCTGAAGTTATGGATACTACGAAGAACGCCACAGGATTCTCTTCAGTTTCCCAAGTTAGTTTGAAAGAACAAATTTGACATAATCAGGAAAAAGTTCCGATGTATTAAGGTAGGTGTATCTGGACAGAACAACTGTAGCAGCTGCTTACTTTTGTTGAACATATAAAAATAGTCATGTTACTCTTCAAATTTTTTTTTATTTTGAGAATGGGGCTTAAGCAGAATTTAGATGTATAAACCCAAGATCTTTAAATTACTCCCAGAGCACTTAAAACTTTTATTTTCAAACTTCCATCTGCAAAGCAGGCAGACAACTAAGCATCGCTGATGTCGACAGCAAACACCCAAGGCCATGCCTGTTGTCCTGTATGTGATCTATCAACAGCTCAGACTATTTCACTTAGACATCTAGTTCTCCTGTTGCCATAATTTCCAGTGGGAAGGCTGTATAACTTCTACGTCTGTGGGAGAGGTGAGATTCAGCCCTCCAACTGAAAACAAAATTGAGATTTCAATTCTCAACCCCAAGGTATCAAGGCCAACCCCAAAAATCATGTAAGCGTGAGTGAAGATCAGTGAGCACTACTTGTAGTGTAACGCAGTTTTGTGTTACAAGAATAACTAACTCATCATTTTGCAAGGACAGATCTCTGGCATGCTGATTTAATGT
>NW_010407361.1:0-441 GCF_000710305.1 Buceros rhinoceros silvestris | reverse complement strand
CAGGGATTTATTGCTGTAAGTTCCCCATATCCTTTTCTAAGTGTAAGGTACAATTATTCAACTTTGCCATTGCAAATAAGAGCATATATCCAATACAGATTAAAAAAACCCTCACAAGCAACAGCAAATCAAAGAAAATATTACCGCTTAAGATACTTTTGCCCAAAGTACGTCTAATTCTTTAACAATTTTTCCCCCAAGCTGAGACTGTGAAAGGATTGTGAAGCACACAGAGAAGCAGCAGCACACGGCGTTTGGGGATTCTGACTTCCTCAGCTCGGGAGAGCTGAGAATTTTGGCAAAGCAAAACCTTTTTACCTGTCGGACTCTGGAGGAGTTACATGCATACGGAGTGATAAAATACATCAGCATTCCTCACCTGCAGCTTTGTATAGGAAACTGGACCATGATCCCTGTTAAGGGTCGAGGGACCGATATACC
>NW_010407360.1:0-7216 GCF_000710305.1 Buceros rhinoceros silvestris | reverse complement strand
TAATAATAATAATAATAATAATAATAAAAGATTAAAAATGTATAAGAGAAAGGTAAGGCAGGTTGGTCTCACATGAGCTGGAAGATTACTTCAAAGCCCAACGGGCTTCCCAGCAACAAAGCATGTTGAGCAGAACATGAGAATATAACTTCAGATACAAAATAAAAGCCTTTAATAGCTCTTTATAGCTTTATTTTGAATTTACAGCCAGTTTGGGGGATGAGGAACTTAGTATATGATTATAGCTTGGCAGATACCAAGAATTTGATCTGAAGCTTGAAGTTCTCGTAAATCTTTCTATTAAGCTCTTTGACAAGTTCCAGAAAGGTATTTATGTGCTACTTGGCAGTAGCTAATAACAGTGTCCTATTTCTTCAGAGGTATGTAAAAGTGTAAATTGTTTTGAGACTTCTCTAATTTACACGTTGAATTTACTGATGGGCATTTCACTTTTGCACATTTTTGCTAAATGAGCATTATGGCCTGCAGGGAGGAAAAAAATTCCTGTCATTTTCTATGCTGCTTTATATACCCCGATAGCTTTCTGGATGCAGTTCTACCTAATTATTGATACTCTCTAACATTGCTCAGTGCAATACCCAGAGGCCCCAAGACTAGGAAAAATTGCATATTGTGAACATGAAAGCAATTTGTGCATTAACTTTACTTTCCTCAGGCTACAGGATATTTAAACAAATAGCAAGCATCAAGCATCCGAGTAATCCTGTTTGAATCCTGATGCCTTGGTAAATACTTAAGATGAGCTTTTCATTGAAGGAGAAAAATGTGAGGTTTTAAAATTATGCACTTTTCTGTATGTATATGTTGTGGCTCATCAATTCCTCTTCTTACTTGCAGACAACGCAGATGATGTTTTGAGTATCAGATGCTCCTTGTGACAAGAAATTGCATGTTCTCTCCCAAATACGTCACTCTGGTGCAGGAAGGCTGAAGGAGCTGAGACTGAAGAGGAATGGTAGAAATTACTCAACCACCTTGAACAGCATTGGAGTCATCTTGACGAAGGGATATATTGAATATTTCTGTGGGGAAACACCTTTTGAAAGGGCTTGTTCTTTATAAGTCACAACGTCTCACGTGTTTCTTTGGCCTCTTCTGCACAAGGCATGATTGTACCATCGCGGCCTGGATATAAGGAACAGAGAGATTTTTCCCAGGCTAATTCACTGAGTTTCAACCTTTATACTGAAATTTTCCCAGTTACTCATGGGATTTTTCTGATGGGGTTTAGTCATGCAGTGCCTGTTAAACTACAAACTACGTCCCCAAAGTCACTGGATGAATTCCAAAATCACAGGCTTGATGCTCTAACGTCAATAATGATTTCACTCAATTGGGTACATCAGTTCCCCATACAGCATTTTTTCCCTTTCTTTCCTGGAAAACGCAAATCAGGTTTGCTTTCCTCTATGGGCTGAATTCTAGAAGGCAGATTTGACTCACAAGATGTGACATGACACATTGGAAAAATTTGAATATTGAAAGCACTGAACAGAAGGAACTGAACAGGCTGCTGGGTTTTGGTCTGGGGCATGCGTTCCCTCTTCCGAAAGCAATACCCATGTGTAGATCAAGAAGCAGTTGTGTGCTGCTAGGGTGACAACGTGTTTACAACGTCTGTCTATAGGTTTTTATTCTCCCCTGTCTAGACACAGGAGTTTCAGGTGGTCAGCTGTGCAGTCACTCTGGGTGCACTGATCCTCTGCAAACAGAATTCGTTATGGGAAGACTTTAAATACGGTAAATATAAACAGCTTCAAATGCTTGTTTCAGTGGCTTGATCCAGGCACTCTTCTTACTGCGGCTTGAGAGGTTAATGCAGTTTACAGAGACTCCGAATGCTTTATTATAACCGTGCTTTGGGGAGAGGTGGATTTTGTTTACAGTCAGCCATAATTATGACAGACTAGTACATGTTCCCAACATTACAGCATTTTTCTTGCATAAACTGGAGTAGTTTTTTTCAGGGAAACAGGCAGTGCATTTTAATGACAAAGAAATGCGCATGCTCCAGTGAAGCGTGCTCCTGCACAATATTAATTTTATTTTTTCTAAACTGTGGGTAAAGTCAGGCAAAAGCAGAATTAATAAAAATAAGGCTTTGGGTGTCTCCTTGTAGAGCTGGCTGTATTTTCGGTGCTCGTGATCTATTTCAATGACAGCTGCAAAATTCAATTCCCATTCAATTGCATTCATACATTCATGCAGCTCAAGACAGTTTGGAGTAGATGTGGTTTCCAGGCTGTTTGTGACTTCTGTTAAAGGGCAGCTAAATGACTCGCCTTATTACCTTTCCTTACATGAGCAGCCTCCACTGGGCTCACTGGGATTGCTTGCAAGTGTCTTGGGACAAACCCTGGAGTATTGCTGGAACTGCAGAGCCAGCCCCAGCTCTACAGAGGTCGACAGGACTACGATCCGTCTCCGACACACACAGAGGCAATACTTGAAACAGGTTAATTTGTATTGTGTTTGTTTATTGATGCTGATACAGTGAATGCTGCAGGAAAATTTGAAGAATTTCCATGTATGGAACGTGCTCAGTTTGTTTGCAAGGAGGGGAAGAGAAGCACAAACAGAAAACCTGTAAAAGAGAATAAGTAGCAAAAATCTGGCATGATGCTGTCACACGAGCACTGACTATTAAATGTTATAATACTGAAAAACCCAATTTGTTCATTCAAAAAGTAGAGCTGAGTGGGGAAAATAATTATATATAAAGCATTTTTTCTTACACAGTTTTGCTACACACTGTGAAAACTCAGTCTGTATTTATTGATTTCATACAAATAGTAAAACTCTCAGAGATTATAGACAATATCATTGCTTTTATGCAGTGCTGTGTCTTTTTGAGTTGGATGCCTTAATTTATTATGATGCAAAGCAGTTCATTCTGCCTTATTAATGAAAGTAATTTATACAAGCACTGCCTAAACCTGCTCTCATGGAAATTGAAGACAACATCTCCTTGACTTTGATGCAGGAGGGAACAAGCCTTTGCAATGTTCTGCATCTGCGGAGCACTGGCATTTCTCTATACAATGAAGTAAATGAGGAACAGGAAGACTATGTTCAAGCTTAAATTAAAAACTAAGAGAAAAATATCAATTCTGTTGTCAAACTAGTAGACAGCATTTCTTCCAAACAACCAGTAAGAAGAATAAGTGAAATAAAAGCTGAATAAATAAAGTTTGTATGGAAAAGAATCACGACTGCGTCATACAGTATTGAAGATACGCTTTGAGAAGTAAGTCTGTGGGGAAATAAATGTGTACTAAAGTAAGCGAATGCAAAGACAACTGAATACAACAAAATATTTTATGTCATCACAGACTGAAGAAAGTGCGTCCCAAACACTCCTCTCTGTCCTCACTTCACACACGTGTGTTGCATCTTGAGTGCATTAAAACCAGGGGTGTCAGCTCACCTGGACTGGGGTGGGACAAGCCTCTGGGCTTGGGGCAAACCTCTGTCACGGTGATTCCTACCAGGAAATGGGAAGCTTGCGAGTGACCATTCTCTGATTTATGAGTGGCTCGGCTCGTGTCTTTGAGTAAAAACCCTAAAAAGCAAACCAAATTCAAGGGAGGAAAACCTGGGAGGTACAAGCCTTGAGTAAGAGCCTGGGATCTGTGCATTGCCCTGAGCGTAAACTAAACTGTTCTGAACCTACCTGGTGTTACAGCAACCGATGTGAAAACTGAAGGTGTTTCTGTTTTTCCTTTGTGGCAGTTTGCTAAATCTATTGGCCTTGGCTGTTTTTGGTGTTGGCATAAAAGTCCGGAGGAAACAGTTGTTTTAATGCTAGACCTTTCCCTCCAGCTGTCTGTTGTTGGTCAGTCTATCCAGACTGAAAATGGTTTGACTCCTTCAAGAACTCAGGAGAGACATTTTGGACTTCAAGGGCTTGGCTAGAATAAAGCTGGAGGGAATGAGCACTATGGTGGCAAACCTTAACCGAACAGCTGAAGAAGGTCTTTCCTTTGATCAACACTATTTACCCAATAACAGACCAAACACATTTCACTACATGATTTGCTTCTTGCCTGAATTTAGATGTGGGAAAACAGTTGCTTTCCAGCATTGTGAAATTACAATAACGTGATATATTCCCTCACCAGGATGTCATATATTCTCTCATCCTGAAATTAATCTTATAGAAGAGCAAACAATGACATAGAATTAATCAAGCGCTGTGACAAAAAAATTGTGATGGAAAGACGAACCCAGCTAAAATTAATTTTTTTGAGCGACAGCTTGAAGCTTAAACAAGTGGAAAACAGGGTGCAAATTATTCCTAGCTTTGAGAAAGAGATTTTAATGAGAAACTCAATGGCACAGCAATACTAATCAGTTATAAACCCATGATCCCCCCTGGACGACTGAGCGAATATCCTCCCCATTCCTGCATTTTTCCTTCCCTTGCAGAGCACACCAGAGGGAAGCAGCGACTGCGCTGCATCAATCCCCTAGAGCAAGCTGCAGAGGCGAAGTGCCGGAGCGTTTGAGGGGGGGATTTGTGCTTACGTGCAAAAGACTGAGGCGGTGTCCCTTGGCAAAGGCCGTGCGATTACTGAAGAGAGAACTTTACACGTACGCTCTGCTCCTTGCCAGGCATGAGATACACAGAAAGTGTCCTGTGAGCTGCCTTTATGTCTGTCACACACTGCCAGCTGTCAGGTCAGGAGAGAAACTTGGGATTCTCACGCAGGCATCGTTCTGCAGCTGCAGACAGGACAAGCATCAGGGAAATCACATGAATGTCAGCTGGTGTGCAGACCCTTCAGCCTTAGTTCCTGGCTGCAATACAGCAGACACCATCACCTTCTGAGGGTTAGGGGTGTTCAGCTTTGTATGTTCTGTTTCTCTGGAGGTTTTTTTTTTGGTGTGAGTCTTATTTTTTAGAGCTGGTAAGTCTTTTATTTTCCTTATTTCCTTGAACTTTCAGTGAAAATCAGGTTAAAAATTCTGAAGGAATAAAGAAGTACTTTGCTCTGATAAAATAAGATTGATTGGCTCAAAGAAGGCTTGCTATATGTCTCACCATCTCAAATGGAAGGTGTATCTTCAGCTGATTAATGATTATGCATTTTCCTATGATTCCTTAGAATGACAAGAAACATACTAAAAATGGACCTTTATATGGAGGGGAAGATGAGTGCCCGAGACGTGTGTGAGATACGCGTTAACAGTGAATATACTGAGTTTTAGTCTCCATTTTTGGTTCCTGTTACAAGTCCTATGGAGTCTAAAAATGGAGATCATTTAACAGATAACAAAATGTGACACATGGAGTGATAGTGCTGACTCCCATGAAACACCACACTTAAACTACGGAGATGTTACTGACTTCAAAAGAGGTCCCTCTTGGGAACTGTGAGCAGAACAGGGTTTGTAATCAGCTCTGTGAGTCTGCAGCTTACTCCCTTCACGTCTCGACATATTCTTGATTGCACTGCATCTTTGCAGTCTTTTTGAGTGATATTTCATACATACAATGAAGTGATGAAATCTATCTCTTACCCACCTAAAGTGAGATGAGCCATTAAAAAATGATTTCTAAACTAACATGTCATCATCATGCTATATTCAGCTTCTTAAGAGAGAGATATGGCTAATCAATGTCCTCCTCCTTCTACTCACAAATGTTAGTTTCCTTATTTTAATAAAAATCACTATAATCATATGGGAAAAACATTTGTGAAGACAACACATCTGCTATAGCTGTGGAGGATGTAATGATCTATAATTTCCTTTCTTTATCTGAGAGTTATTATTGTTTTCCTTCAAGTCTCCTCTATTCCAGTCTAGATTTGATTCAAATTACTTCAAATGCTCACTGTAACTCATTTTTTCTACACCTACAGTCACCCAGCTTTTAATTTTAAAGATCGAGAGAGATGAAACAATATGTTGTAATCATCTGAGACTTGTGCCTTATCTTCCAGTTAAAGCTGGATAAAATGGAATGGAAATTACTTCTAGTGTCTGACAAGGATTATTGCAGTTCAAACATCTGAACATATGTTGTTCTTTTTCTACGCTGGTAGAAAAAGATGATATGATACGAGCCAGCCTCCGACCTTATCTCTGATACTTCCGAAATTTCCCGACTTGGGTGTCTTGTCCTCTTCTCTGTTCCTGGAGTTCATGTACTGACACTCTGAGTAGAGCATGACCTCAATGTAACGCACCCCTGTTTGCTTATGTTTTGAAGGAATTTAAATCCTCTTTTCTCATTTTCACTCTTAGCTTGGTTTTGGGTATATTTTGTTAACATTTTTATTTAAGTTTTGCTGCTTAGACTATGACAGCATCAGAAAAGCATTTTAGTAAGACACAGGAGCCCTCTTTTTAATTGAGTGTAATTGCAGAAAAACGCACTCAATTGGATGCAGCTCTTCATAATCAAGGCTGCCTCTAGACTCTCTCACCATAAATAACCTGGTCTGCGAGCTGCAGTAGCTCATCTTTCCCCCCACGTCACTCCCAGGTGGAACGGCTGTACAGTGACACTGTGGCTGCGCTCACCACGCTGGCACCCGGGTCGAACAGTACCAGAGCCGGGAGAATCCTGAACTTTTGCGTCTGTCACACGCTGTGACATGTGTCAGGAGAGCCACAGGAAGGAGTAGGGCCAGTGAAACCAGAATGGGGAGATACCTGTGAAGCTAAAACCATAATCAGGATGCATTATGAAGCCTTCAGTTAAAAAAAAAAAAAAGCCAGCAGAAGTAATTTAAATAATTCCTGGATAGGAGGACAAATTTCAGCGTGGCTAAAATTTGAGTTGAATATCCTCATTCAAGCTTCTCTCTGGTTTGAAAATCACTTTACAGCACTAAAGAGCAACAGATCTAGTTATAATTTTCCTGTTGGTTCCACCTGATATATTGATTTATCTGTCTCTTCCCTTGACTTGATTTTGCTGCCATGATTTTAGTTTTGTAAATTAAGTTTTTAAAAAAATTTCATAAGTAAAAAGATACCATCAAATAACATTTCTTATCTTCACTGATTATTTCTGCAAACACCTCTTGGAATTACATTCCAGGTTTACTTTGAAGACACAGTTTTTCAGATCTTTCTAGACTTCATGGGTAGCCAGACAGAGGTCTGTGTGGGGTGGCTGGTGCCACTGTAAGCATATCCTGCTCCCACAAAAACTCCGAGGGTTACCAACTGGCTCAGGAAT
>NW_010407359.1:7847-8350 GCF_000710305.1 Buceros rhinoceros silvestris | reverse complement strand
TAATTAAATATAAATTTAATATAAAATTGTTATTTGAAATTACAAATTCCTATAAACATGTTTGGTAGCGAAGAGTTCAAAAACTAGCAATACTGACTGACAATGTAATTAAGTATGATAGTTGAAAGTTATCTGAATCAAGCAAATGTTTTCCTGATTTTAATTTTAAATATTTTTTAGAGATTATTTCATAGAAATGTAAATTAAAAATACTATTAATCGTTTCAATTCCCCTGTGGAAATTAAAATAAGTTACCCTTTTCAAGAGTTTAATTTTACCCACAGGGTAAAAAGAGATGTCATGTGAACAGAAAATCAATCTGTTCCAATCAGATGATTCATTTTAATTTAGAGCTGGGGCCTGAAGTTGTTCAGGACAGGAAAAATTTTCTGTTAGGAAAAAAGGAATTCCACTGGGGGGAAAAAAGAATTTTCCCAGTTAAGTTATGTGGTTTAACATGTCTTTTTTTTTTTTTTTTTTTTGTGGGGGATCACAAAAAAAA
>NW_010407359.1:0-7837 GCF_000710305.1 Buceros rhinoceros silvestris | reverse complement strand
TCCACTGGGGGGAAAAAAAAATTTTCCCATTTAAGTTATGTGGGTTAACATGTCTTTTTTTTTTTTTTTTTTTTAATGGTGGCTGATACCAAAATGACATCCAAAAATCAAGTGATTCATTGGCATCCTCAAGAAAACACGTTTTTTGGTCATATATACTTTTAGGGTTAATTTCTATTTAGTTTAGGCTTTGGCTGCCAGTATTTACGATGAATAGTCTGATAACATGAAATAGTTAGATCCTAAGTTTTTTTCCCAGTTTAAATTGCACTGTTTGTGTAGGAGATTCCTCCCTTTTGGGGTAGTGTTTATTTGCATATCTACAGCAAAAAAATCAGCTGCCTTTCTGAATTTTCACCACTAAATGCCAAACTGTAAGGAAATAAACGCCATCAGCCATAGAGTGCCTGCCTTCCTCGCAGCTAATGACCACAACTGATCTGCAGCAAATAGTGGAAAATGAAGAGTTTAATCAGGAGAAACCTGAATATACTGTCAGTCGTGTTTTCTTTTCTGAAAACAACTTCAGTTCTATGAAAAGTGTGGGAGATAATAAAATGTGGAATTTATCTTTCAAAGCATAGGTCAAAATAAAAAAAAAATTAATATTCACTTCAGAAATCAGCTGGAGACTAAAAGATGTTCTAGCTGCAGAGAAAATACTTTTCATTGTGTTATTCATTACAGCATTACCAGGAGTTGGCAGTAATAGAGAATTGGACCCAAAGAGTGTTTAAAGGGCATAAAGCATTTCTGGACACTTCATCACTTGATACCTGATGATTCCAGTACTGTATTTTGTACTGTATTGTATTGTATTTGATGAACTGAATTCCCATCAGCAAATATAACTATCCACAATATCTCAGTAAATCAAATTAAAGTGCTCCTTTTGTAGTTAAAAGCAAGAAATGTACATTCCTAGGGAGTGATTCACCTCATTCTCAAGTAGAAGGCTAAAACAGGGCAAATGGAAATGTCTCTAACACCTCGTATTTCTCTCCACTGACTGCAAAAGGAGATCTCAGATGGTTGACTCAGGTAGACACCTGGCAGTTACCTAAGATTTGTTAAGATTAATGATAAACAATGCCCAAAAGGTCTATTATAGCAGCTTGAAGCATAGCACCTTTTTAATAAGCTTTTTCTAGTCTTCACTGGAATTTGTTGCTGTTTCAAAAAAGCAATTTCTTCTTGTAACCAAAATTGTGAGCAATTCATCTACTGCAAAAAATCTGAATAAATATTGTCTTGATATCGAGTGCCTTTGTTTAAAAAAAAAAAAATAGACACCTAATAGAAAAGCTGATTTCTATGACTGGTTAGCCTATGGAATCATTTCATTCAGAAACTCTTCAAAATTGCAACACAGGAGATCAAGACACATGAGATAGAAAGGTTAAAAAGATAAATGCCTGATTAAAAGGAATGAGTTCTAGCTTTTGTTTCTAATTCCGTGGTGCTTCCCATGACATTTAGCAAAAGAATAAATATATCAAGGTATTTTTATTTATTTTCTCTCCTTCACATTTGGTAATGAGGTAATAAAATTTATGTATTCATTATAAGGATGCATCCTAAAGACAGGCATTTTAATTTCTGCATAAGCAATATACATAATATTTGTCACAAATAGAACTACAATTTAGAATAATAATTAGAATCCATTAAAGTTCTTTTGATTGTTTTTTTTCTCATATATTTCTTCATTCTAATTAAGGTAATACCAAATAAGATTTTAAGCTTTGGTTAATTTGTTTTGCTCAGACTGAAGTACTTGTGCAAGCTCCTTATTGCATAAAAAAGTGAGGGGGAGGTGAATTAAAGAAGCAGTAATCCAAGACCCCTCGACTGTCCTGTTAAACATTTTGAAATGGATGCTTGGATTGTCTAATTTCCGATATGAAACTGTCTAAAGAGTTGACATTGTATACACTGAGCACCTTAACAAATTTTTTTTCAAACACTGACCATGCTAAACACATGATATCCCAGTGGAATTTGCATTAAAATGTCATGTCACTTTCTGCAAAAAAAATACACTTTCCCTTGTGACCAAATTTACAAAGGTATCCTGATGTCTAAAAGGAGCTAAGTAAGACATGGAAAGCATTTAGGTGGATTGGATGGTTACTTATCATTGAAGCTAATGCTTTGTAAAAACAGGATCCTAGAGAGCCCTTTCTTAGTTTTTACCATGTTTGTGCAGAAAGAAAACAAAACAAGCTGCAGCATAAGGCAGTATTGAAAGAAACAAGCACAGTAAACCCATCTTCAGCTCAAGCTGAGTGTAATTTTCTAGCTTTTATCATAGATATATTAAGTATTAAATTGGTGTTTCTGGATTTAGTTAAAAATAAGTCAAGCTATAATATATTTATATCCCTAGATATCCCAGAAGCCATTGTATGTTTACGCCTTCAATTAATATGTAAGGCAGAAAGTCATTCGTGCTCTTCCATAAAAATGTGAAGAACCTCCTTCATAATGGTCATGTTGGTAACATAAATAAAAACATAATTTATAAACCAGGTAATTTTTATGGACTTAAACTTATTTTAATCCTTCTAGTTTCCAACTAGCACCCTACTAGTATTTGTCTTCCTTAAAGTTAACAGAAAATGTCTTAAACATGAAAATAAATAGATTGATGTGGCATCAATCATTTCCTTTGGGTTCTTCCGCTAAGGCTACGTTTAGTGATAAAAAGCCAAACTGTGACACTGCTACCTTTCCTCATGAAGGGTGGTTATTCTTTCAATCCTTATGTCATTCTGCGAACATTATCTGATCGGCTTTGTAGGGAGGGCCAGAGACGTCTTTGTTGAAAAGATCATTGTTGAAAAATAAAGAGCGGGTAAAAAAAAAAAAAAAAAAAAAAATTTTAAACTCCTTTTTTCCTAATTTTGTTTCCATCAGCACATTTCTCAGTCCATTTACTTTTCATAGCTGTTTTGCGTATTTTTTCCTTCCGTTACTGGTATGATCAGTTTTAACCTGAAAACAAGTATCTTTTGATAGCTTCCACGTGACACAGTGGGACTATATTGTAGATAATGAAGTTTTGAGCCAGTTGGTACCTGCAAGCATGCAGCAAAGGTGGGAGAGTCATTGATAAATATATGGGTCAGTCAAGAATCAGCTGCTGAATGTGCCTTCTGTCCATATTGTATAACTGTGTGACGGACAGAAATGATGAGAAATATCAGATAACATCAACTCATGTGACATTAATACAAGCATAAAAATAAGCAAAGGAAAACCACTGATACTATGCTGTCTACTTGATCTGATGCTCTAACCTTTGCAAAAGGATGTATTATAACTAAAGCTAGTAAAGAGTAACTTACCAATTTCCATCTTATATTAAAAGCTCAAGATACAGGGAAAGAAGGAGAAAAGGTCAGATCTTCAGTGTTATGGTTATTTTATTTGGGGTTTGGTATTGCAATATAAAGCAGCTTTTCTTTTCACGGCATTCTGTTGCAAAGTTGAAGATCTTAGAACTCCTTGTGACAGAACTATTAAGATTGTAGATTTCTCTTCATGTGACAACAAATAAGACATTTGTGTGGGGAAAAGAGTGAGTTTATCTAACTGTTGAACTGTATTACTTTGAACAGAAAGATCAATATGCACTTAATCCTCTTATAGTTTGAAATTATTTTTCCAAGCAAAGCAAAATAAAATCAGAACTGTTTCTTACAATTTATGTTGTGTTTGCACTTTTTAACTTCATATTCTTTTTTCCTCTCCAAGATACCTTTATGATCTGTAATATATAGTTATTATATAAGTTATTAACAGTAGAGATTTATAAGAGATTCTAATGTAAAAAAAAGTTACATTTAAAAATACTGTCTGGGAAGGGAGCATGATGACAAGAATGACACTCCTCACTTAAAGAATTTTTTTTTTAAGTTTATTCTATTTTACCTTTTATTTATTGAAAAGTATATCAGTCTGCAATTAAACATAACAACTTGTGAAATTACAGAATTAAGTCTTTTAGAAGAACTGTATGCTATGAGAGATCTGCCATATGTTACTCACATAAAATTAAGCCCTAAGTCACATTACAAATAAACAACAAGATGTTTGGAGATTTTAAGCCCTGTTTTGAAGATATGTATATGGTTTTAGTCATACTACGTAAGGCAGTTATTCTTTTCAGGGAGGTAAATGACTGTGAGTTTTGCTCCATACCACTGAAGATAACTCAAGTTCTGTCACAAATTTCAATAAAAGAATAAGTTAAATTTAAAAAAAAAAAAAAAAATCACAGCCTGGTTGATATCCAGATACTTACTCAGATTTTAGTTTCATTATAGAAATAAAGCCGGTATTCCTAAGTCTTCTCTTCCTTTCCACAGTTTACAGACTCTCTTTGTATCCTTGTTCTATAACTGAATTAACAGTAGTTTAAAAAGAAATACTTCTACTAATAATGTTCATGTCCCTGACATGCCCAGAGAAACTAATCTTCATTCTCTTCACTTTTTCTGTGGACTTATTTATATAGAGCTAGGACTATTTATAAGAGATCTCTTGATACTGCAGGCTTTGTAAATACCAAGTAAGTTTGCATGTGTTACCAATATTTTTTTCAGGCTGCCTGGAACTGAAAGAAGACACCATTGAAAATCTTCTAGCAGCTGCCTGCCTCCTCCAGCTCCCACAGGTGGTAGAGGTTTGCTGCCATTTTCTAATGAAGCTTTTGCACCCATCCAACTGTCTGGGAATACGAGCGTTTGCTGATGCGCAAGGATGCACAGAGCTTATGCAGGTGGCTCACAACTACACCATGGTAAGGCAGTTTTAGATTATCTGAAGTATGATCTTGTGAATCCTCTGTATCTTCTGTAGGTAAAAATGTCTTGTTAGATTTTGGTGTGAAATCATTCAGTGCTTGCATGGGACTTTATTTCATAAGCAGCTCCTTTGAAACCACAGGAGTGGTGATTCAGCAAAGTTAATGAGAATTGTCTTGCTATGATGTCTGCAAGTCAGAACAATATGTGCCTTAATTAGATGCATGTTCACATACAGGTGGTAATAGTAAAAATTATCTGTAAGTTCTCAGAATACTTTTTAATCACTGTTCCTTTTTTGTTTAGCTTCAGGGAAGCTTTGTAATTGTCATTGTTCTGCATGGGAACAATATCAAGGGAAGTTTTAGATGGTTTTGTTGCCAAGAATTATCCCTCCTTTTATTCATCTGTGAAGTAGATTAAGACAGAAGATTGAAGACACATAGAATTTTATCTGGAAATGTTTTAATTTTTTCCACTTACACCTGACAGAACAGATATGGCATTAATATTAAAAAATAATCAGAAGCAATGAAGCAAAAATATGCTATTTATTCAGAAACTAAATCGTATCGATAGCCATTTGAGTCTTCATAGTTTAACAAAATTAAAAACATCTGGCTCATGAAATTAAACTTACATATAATTTCTGAGAAATAACAGTACTTTAAGGTCTATACTGAAATTATTGTTGAAGTAATAGAACAGGTTTGAATGAATCTATTTCGCTTGTCCAGAAGTTAGGTTCTTATTTTTATTCTTTTCTGTAACTCCTACCATCTTGTAATTCACAAGATTAACTGTGTTTTTCTTGCCACTACAGCTCAGGCAGTTATACCCGTTTTACACTTATGGAGCTAGTTCTGTGAATGGTTTTAATTTTCTCTGTATTTAGACATCTAAAATGTAGTTTTTCCAGGTCCAAGCTAGTCAATTTAACCTTCATCTGTCAGTGGAGAGAAGTAAGATGTTAGAGCAGAATTAATCTGATTTACCGTAGAAAGAAATTGTATTAGAATTGAACAGATATGGGTTGAAAAAGTTCAACCTCTTTATCAATGGATTTTTTAGATTTATTACTTTGATATTTTATTGATATTTATTTATTATTTTGATATTTATTACTGTGATATTTTCACCTTTTTTGTGTGTTTGAAAAGCAATATAATGAATGACAAAAGTAGTTTTTAAACCCTAATAGAAAAAAAAATTAAAATTCTCATGATTCTTTAAAACACTTTATTGAAATATTTTTGGAGCGAATGAAATTACTCATAATACATTTGATGTTTTGTGACTGATACATATCTGATGTATCACAAAGTTTGCAAAGATCTGTGCCTATTTCTAAGGTATTAGATATATAATCTAATATTGCTTCTAAGACTCGGGTCTAAAATCCGAGTTATGTGTAATGGGAAAATCACCAAGAAAAGGTGGTAAATCAAAAAGAAAGCCAGTTGTCATTGATATGCAATCCCTGATATCACTACATTACATTTGCAAGCATGCACTATAGTCATGCTTTCTCTTTGCTAGAAAGACAAATAATTACATTTATTCAGTTATGCAGTTTCAGTATTTCTTCTGTATGTGATTAAACTTCTGACCCAGCATGAAAACATAACCCTGAAAGTTAAACTTCATAGTGCATGATATTTTCATAGGCATCGTGTTTTTGCATTTAGGTGTGAGGCAGCTCGCACCGATTTCTTTTGCTGTTTTGTGTTGAAGAGTGTGGATGGCCAGTTGTGAGTGGGGGAAGGGTGCCTTATTGACTGTCTTGACTGCAACACTGTCAATGAGAGGGAATCTGTACAAAAGAAAGTTATCATTTCTTCTACACACATGTATAACCAGGGAAAAACTTCTACAGTGCAAGAAAGATACCTTGGAGAGTTTGATGGAGCAACAGCAAACAGAGACCTTGTAATGTGAAGAAAGGGTAGGAGAGGGATGAGCTGAGCAAAGAGCAGAGGCATAATCTCCAAGGTGACAGAAAGCATTATTTTTCCTGTCAGACTCAGGGAAATAGTATCGAATTTAATGAGAGCAAATGTAAGGTAGGGCAAGGGGGAGTTTCTCAACACACTCCTCCTGTCCTGTACAGAGGATGTGAAAGGAAAACCTATTAAAAAAACAAAGATGGGGAAACGCCTTGTTTCTGAAAAGTTCTCATGCTTTCATGAGAATTTCAGGGCCTTTAAACCCTTTCAGGGTGCTGTATTTAAGAGATGAAAATGATGGATCTCAAGTTCTGGCTCTGTGGATCCTCTTCCAAGGTGTCATTGCAAAAGCTTGATTGTTGTGAATAGAAGAATATAGTATGTCCTTAACTCAGAATAACAGATCAGTGAACACAGCTTTCAAGGTTTGTATGTTTCTGCTTTCTAAAGAAAAACAATTTGTCTCCATGAAAATATGAAACATAAAACCAGGCAAAGTGAAATTTCTGTATCTTATTGTCTTGAATATTTACTTACATAGTTTCTCATATAAATAGTGGCATTTTTAGAAAAATTAACCTCTCTGATACGTAAAAAGTCACTTATTGGAAGAAAATTTGGTGGGGGGAAGCTTTGACACCATTTGAGAGAACACTTAACAGCTTTGGAAGAGTGGAATAATATTGTGATTTTTTTCTACACTTTTTCAAAGCTTTAGAAATAATTGAGTTTCTTTCTGAATATTTAGCATTATAGTGCCAGAGTATTTTACTAATATTTCAGCTCAGTGAATAAGGAATTATAGCTGAGTCTCTTCACAGCCAATTCTAGAATGCTAATTGTCATGATATTTTTTAAATAGAGTACAAATAATAAAGCTAAATGGAGTAGATACACGTGTCCCCAAAGTAAAGTGAAGATAACTGCTGAAATTATGTACCTTTCATCTTCTTCTTTGCATCTACAAAAATTCTACTCTACATTAAGCACAAGAAATTCTTTTTGACCCTATTGTATGTCTCCTAAATACTGTAGCCAAGTATTGTCATACCCCTGTTAAGGGTCGAGGGACCGATATAC
>NW_010407358.1:9546-22740 GCF_000710305.1 Buceros rhinoceros silvestris | reverse complement strand
CCCATCCAGGAATTCTGGTGCTTTCAAATCCCATCTGAGGCTGGTGACTGGTTCTCAAACCCTCTATGAGACACTCCAGTGGCACCAGGGGACACCTCTGAGCTGCACAAAGACTCTTTGCAGTAGAGGTTCTGCTGGCTAACAGTGGGGGAAAGGACTGATCTTCACACTCCTACCCCTGCAGGGATGGGTTAATCTCGCAGGCAGTCTGCGAGCATGCACATGTGAGGGAAGACTGCAAAAACCACTTCCCAAAATGCACCCGCTCAGTAAAGCTGCAGTGGCCTGGCAGCTTTTGCAGCCACTAAACTTGCTGGTTATTTAGATTTAATAGCAGAGGCAGAGCTGGGTCTCAAACCACAGAGAACGGCTTTGAGTTCATGCCCATCCATGAATCACTGAGTGTGACAATCTGCCGGTGAGCCAAGACCTGGTCACAGAATCACAGAATCATCTGGTTGGAAGAGACTTACAAGATCATTGAGTCCAACTGTTCCCCCTGCACTGCCAGGGTCCCTAAACCATGTCCCTCAGCAGCACCTCCACACGGCCAGGAAACCCCTCCAGGGATGGGGGCTCCACCACTGCCCTGGGCAGCCTGTGCCAAGGCTTCACAACCCTCTCGGGAAAGGAGTTCTTCCTGGTATCCAACCTAGATCTGCCCTGGCCCAACTAAAGGCCATTTCCTCTCGTCCTGTCATTTTTTAGACTGACTGGAGAGACCTGGGGTGAAAGGAGAGCAGAGAGAGAGGTCTGGGAGCCACCTCTGCCATCCAGAGGCGGACTGAGCACCCCTTAAAATGCCTCATTGATGCAGCAGCAGTAATACACCAGCATTTCTCTCTTTTGACCACACCAGCATTTCTCTCTTTTGCTATTCCAGACTATACATTAGCAAACACAAATCACACCCTGCCAGACTCCAACCAAACACTGTCTTTGTTTCTCACCACACCGTTTTCTGCAGTGTCAGGCACCAGTTTGCCAAATGGATTAAGGCTACTTCAGCATTTGCCCTGCGTTAACAGCTTCTCCTCCGTCCCTGTTCACACTCCCCATCATGATGCTGACAGTTCTTGAGCTCCCGTTGCTGCCTTTTGCTGTCATGTCCCTGCAGCTCCTGCAAAGCCACAGAAAGAAGATGCATCATGTGACCAAGATGGAAGGAAAGAGAAGAAGGATGCAGCTCCAAAGCGTTTCTGGTTTGTTTTGGGGAGTTTGGTTAAGTTTGTTTTGAATTGTTTGTTTGTTTTTTATTGAAAGTGTTTCTAAAGACCCGATTCCTTGGGTAATTACTCTGCATCCTGCTAATACCTCCTGCAGATTCCCTTTGTTCCTTCCTGGGTACATGGGGATCAGAGAGGACTAGAGGAGTCCAACAACCCCCTAAGGAGATCAAACTGTGCCTTTTATGCTTCATTTCCATGGAAGCAAACCTCCAGATAGTTCATTTTTTTCTGAGTTCACATCAGGTGGTGCCTTTACAGGTCTGAGTTAGACCCCTTTGCCCAACAACCTTTCTTCTGCCATCATGGGACACATCCTGGGACAGGAGGTGATGGTAGGAATGGTGGGCTGTGATTGCAGCTTGTGATGGTACAAGGAGTGTGTCTCAGAGCAGAGCAGGGAGCTGGTTCACTCCAGGCTTCCCTTTAAAGTGATCCTTGGGGTGAAACTGCAGGTTTTGCAAAGCTGAAACTGTCAGAGATTTTTTTTTACTTTAAATCTTGTCCACATTTCAGTACATACCATCATGGTAGGGTGAGGGCTGCCATTGTGCGCCGGGATAATACCTCCTGGGGCTGCTGAGAGGGAAGGATTGTTCACGCCTCCTTTCTCCAAGCTGGGTCCCTGGCTCCACGGCATGTCTGGTGGCCTCCCATCTGCCCAAGCTGCTGGACGTGAGGCAGGAGCTGCCTGACTACAAAATGCCACCCCTGAGCAGAGCTGAAATTGGGGCTGCAGAACGCGCTCTTGGCCACGCACGCCTCCAGCTGTTTCAGGCTTTGAAGGAAAAGCCCAAGGCTGTGCCCTGACTAAAGAGCTTGAGCACTACATGAAATAAATAATAATAATAGCAGAGTTATTCTCATGTGACACATGCCCTTTTGTGTCTGAGTAGTGCTTGCCGAGGAGACACAGCCGGGGGAAGCTGCGTGTGAGGTTGCACACCCCTCCCTGCGCTCTTGGAGCAGATGATCCACTCCAGCGTCGCTCTCACGGTTACCATGATACTGTTATTGTTGCCTGCTCCTTCCCTCCCTGTCCCCATCGACTTAGGCAGATTAGAGCAGAGAGATGATGGATGGCTGGATTAGGTGCCGCACACCTACTTCAGGTTTATAAAGCAGTATTTTTCTGTCCTGCTTGGAGGCACCTCTCCTGTTGTGAGCATAAAAGGGATAAAAGAGAGTAACAGGGAACTATTGTTGCAGGGCAGCGACTCTGGTTTACACATACATGCAGCATGAATCCATTCATGGCATTTAAGAAAAAAAAGTAAGCTGACAAATATAATCAATTACAGCAAGCCAGCTGCAAGGTGAAATGGAATAACCGTGTGCTTCGCTATTCAAGGTTCAGCAAAGGTCCCAGGCAGGGAAAAGGAAAGATTGCTGTTGGCCTTTAAGGAGAGCTACCTCTTCTCTGCTCAAAGGCTGAGTCCTACATAATCCAATTTCACATCCTGCCTTTAAAATGTTATTGGATCTTCCTGGAACTGACAAATGCTGAAACTCCCAAAGGGGGAACAGCATCAGCTAGCCAGATGCCCAGGTCTCCAACCCGTATTTACAATGCTGGAGTAACACAGGTGAGCCCTTGCACAAAGCTTGCGATTACAGCTGTCCTCTGCGGGGCAGGATTTGCTGTTGAGGGGCTACATTGTGCTGCTGAGTTTCAAGCACAGCTCTTGCTTTCAGCCTGGAGATCTTCAGGAATCATTTGCTGTCTCTATGTCCCCTCAATGGCTGGAAGAGCCCATATGGACACGTGCAGTGTGAGTCTTCTGCCTTCATGGTCTTGTTTGGACACCAGCAGCCTCTACAGGCCAGCCTGGTGGTGACCCATACACCCATGGGAGCGTGGTGAGCATTATGATAGTGTTTGGGTTTGCAATGTTGTGTGGGGGTTAACTGGGATACTTTTGCTGCAGCTGGAACAGCAGCACTGGCTGAAAGCAGCCAAGCCCTGAGGTCTGTTTCACGTGGTGAGGTGGCCTCAACAGATGTAGTGAGGACGCTCTCACTCCTTAGCACAGCTGTCCCACTGAGCTTCTCCTTCGCCTTCCTCCTGTTTCTCCAGCCACTGCTGGGGAAGGCACGTCCTTTGGGTAAAAATGGTGTGGATGCTTAAGGGCACTAGGTGGTGGAGTCCTGACATGATGCTGATGCTGGATTCCTAGACTGGGTGGTTCACTCAAGTATCCAAAAGGTGCTGAGGTGGCTCTGGGCTTCCCTTTCTTCCACAGGACTTTATCAGACTCATGTGGAAACGTTATGACTTAATGTCGGTAACAACAACTGTATATTGCAGTCAAGGATCCTCCTCCCACATCACTAAGACCCTTCAGAGGGTCTCACACTGCCCTCAAGGGCAATGCTACTTCCAAGGCATGACCTGGGTGATGTGCAGAAAGCTGGAAGCTCACGTGAACAGTGCAAATAATTGAGGGCTATGTTTAACCGCAGCGCAGTGATTCCTACCATCCGTGCATGTGCTGAGGACAGCATCGCCATGGAAGGAGGAGGGTGATGAGTGACACACCAGAGTCACTTGCTACTGTCCTCCTGCTCAGTCCATGTTGGAGCTGGGTCTAATGTCATCCTGGGACACAGAGTCCGAGGGGAAAACACAAAATAGAAAGAAGTCACCATATGGCACGTATGATTCTATGTTCTGAGGGAGCGTTGGCTGTGCTGGAGCTTTAGAAAACTCATGGTCAGGGCTGAAACTACAAGCAAGCAGCTGTACCTTGCAGCTCACCGCACTGCGATGTGCCCACCCTTCGGTCCAGCCTGACTTACGGCCCCCATAAACTGCTTATTTTATTGCTGAGGCTAATGAGCTCTGGGCCCTCTAGGTAGAGCCGTGTAATTACATGGCTTCTTGAGACGCTGATTTAGGGCTTGCACGGAGTCTCTCCTCTCACCAGCCACTGCCTTCGTGCCTTTGCTGACACAGACTGACTAAACCACCCAGGTGGGCTGTCAGTCATCAGATTTTACCAATCTCTCCCCTCCACACAAAAGTAAGGGACCAAAAGACCTATCTGAACCATCAGAGATGTGCTGGGAACCTGTTAGGGTGACTGGTCCTTCCAGCATTGTCATCACAGCAAAAAGACAGGAGGGGGCGAATATTTCTGAGTTCTCAGCTGTTGTAGCAGCAGGATTTTGGTGGGGAGCATTTATTTGGAAATCCTACAATGACTTCTTATACAAATATAGGCCCAGGATTTCCAGAGAAGGAGCCGTATTAGGAAAGATCTGGCACACCCTAAAGAATAATCATTATTATTAGTGTAATTATATTAATTACTGTAATTACAAGGAGGGCAAGACACTACAGGAATCACAGATGAGTAGGGTGCTATACAGAGCTGAGCATTACTGGGTTTTCCCTTCCTCTCTGCAGCCCAAAGGCAGCTGCATCGCTTGCAAAGCAGCACCAGAAACACACACACTCACATACACACACACTCACACACACACACACTCACACACACACACACACACACACACACGCTTCTCCTGTACGCGTGTGTCAAGCCCAGAGTGTCAGGTAGAAAATGCTGCCAGAGCCTGCTAGGCAAAAATTGACAAGGAAATCCAGTGTTATCTAGAACTGCTCTCTCCAGAGAGGCTGGAAATCTTTGATAGGTTCACTCCAGGGGAAATAACTTCGCAGGATAAGAGGCATTGATGTGCGCTGAGCAAAAGGCAACCCGTGTGCGTGCCGGCGCGACAGCGGCTTGGAGCTGACATGCATTCTTTTCTTTCTCTCTTTTTCCTCTGCTCCCCTCCCCTGTTCTTTTTTCCCCTTTTTAAATTTTTTTTCATTATTATTTTTCAAAGCGGCCCCGGGTCTCCCAGTGATGGTGAATGGTATAAAGAATCGAGACACGCCGGTGCCTCCACGGGGTGGGGGAAGCGAAGAGCAGGAGATGGAGGGAAGGAGGGCGGGGAATGTCAATAGGCGAATCTGAAAAGCAAACCTGCGGAGTGACTGTTTCTCTAGTGTGTGTCTGTGCGTGCTGGTGGAGCCTCCAAGGGAGGAGAGGAAATATTTTGGGAAATTTTCCCCTGCGTAGGAAGGAGGAAATGGTGGGAAAGGTGTTTCGTCAGAAAAATCTGCAGCAATATTCTCATCCTTTTGCAATTCAATGATCTCTCCTTGCATCTCCAGTAGTCAGCTGTTGCTCCTGGGGCGGCACAGCCCACACCAGCCCGGGAGGGTCTGCAGCCTCTTCTGTGCTGTCCAGTTTCTCTGCTGCTGCAGAGCCAGGACTCGAGTGAGCAGAGCTCCTCTAGCATACCTCAACCCCGAATTCTGTCCCCGAATTCTGTCCCCGAATTCTGTCATGGGGCATTAAAGCCAGGCTTTGGAGCAGGTCTTTTCCCAGGTCCAATAACTTGACCGCAGTCAGAGGCTTGTGCTCATTCGAGGGAAGCACGCCGCTGAGATGCAGTTCTCCCCTCGGTGCTTTTATTCCCTTACACCGTAAGAGCTGTTCAGGGAAGCTGGCAGTTGTTTGTGGGTTATTTTGAGTGGGACTTTTCTCAGTTAACTGCAGCTTGCTGAGAGGTAGGCGGTTATGTCTGAGCTGCTTTATTGCCATGACTTTGCTTTACCATCGGGAAAGAGGGATGGTTCCTTCTAGAGCACAATTCATCTCTCCCAGCTGGGCTGAATTGCGCCCGGGAAGTTCTTCTTTCTCTCCATCGACTATAAAAGACGTCTAGACAACTCGCTCAGATTTACGCATCCAAACTGATGACACATAAAGTTAGACGGATGAAACCCAGCCAGGCATCATCCTCTCCCTTTCACAGTGTGAGGGTTTTTTCATCCTGCTCAATTTTTCTGCTCCTGATGAGCAGAAGAGGCTGGAGAACATGGTGCTGTGGGGATGGAAACACCATGGGGAAATTGCAAACCTCAGAGAGGTGGGTAGGTGCAGGATGGTCTCTCAATGCTGCCTTAGACATCCGGGGAAGGTCTGTGAAATGACTGCAAACCTTTCTTTGTATATGAACCCACACAACCCTGCACCCACAAACAGACAAACCAATAAAATGTGGGGAAACAAAGCAACTCTTGGGTGTTGCCTTTATCTTCAAACTCTCTTGTAACACCATCATTTAAGCAACCCCAGGAGGGGGGTTATTAATATCTTTTCATGGTCCTTGATTACAAAAGGCTGAAAAACCCCTTTGCCGGGCTCTCTGGCAGCCTGTCATGGGGCAGATGCAGGAAGGATGCAAGTGCCGAGTTCATCTCTAGATCAGAGCTGCTGCAAAATGCTGGGAACTGGTCTTTGTGGACTTCTAGGCAGTAACAGATCACCTCAGCAGCCTGAGGCTGGCACAGATGGATGCTGGGCCACCATGAGCAGCACCAAGCCCCTTTGGGGCTCTTGATACTCCCCTACTCTAAAGGTGGCATCACCGCTTGGGGCCTCTTCTCCGGGATGTAGTGACGGCAGCTGTGCTTGTGTTTTTATCAAGCTGACTCACTTGCTCTGGGAACAGGTAGGAGATGCCAAGTGCTTCTTCAGAAAAGAGCCCTCCTTTCCCCGCATCATTTCTGAACCACTTCCCCTAACAGAGTGCGCTGAGAGGTATGATGAGGGCAGAGCCTTTTGTGGGGATGCAACGAACTCAAAGCAGTGTGGGATCATTACAGCCTCTCCTCAATCTGGCCAACACCCTAATGTCTCTCAGCTCTAGGCACTGCACCCTCCACTGCCCTGTCTTCTCTCTCTCAGCAGACCTGACCTGAAAGATGAGAGACTTTGTTTAAACCCCTGTTTTGAATCCAATTAACATGGTCCATGGATGCCCACATAGGATCTTTTTCTAACATCAAGGTGAGTAACTTTACCTAGCTGGCAGGTATGAGTTCAAGGGGACAGAATGGCCTTTCTTAATCAACCTCTTCATTTCCTAAATATTTTCAGGGATGAAAGGGAAGAGTTCGTTGTTATCAACATGCACCTAAATGGTTTTGGTTATTTCCAGATCTTGGTGAGTCTAAGGAGAATGAATTTTGGTGAAATCTGCCCCAAGCAATTTATTTGCTTTTTGTTATTTCAGCCATGGAGCTTAAAAAAGTCTTTTTTTTTTTTTTTTTTTTTCCCCTGGGATCAGTCTGGACAGTATGTCTGAAAATCCATTTGGGTAGTACTAAAAGCCGGTGAGAATTGACCCTGTGGAAGAGGACTCTGCAGATGCTCACCACCATGGTGGATAGCAAGGGCAGGCTCAGGAGACCCAGCTTCAAGACACAAAGTTTCAGTTAGAGCAGAAACCTATGGCCTGTCTGCAATAACGGATAGGTCATGACAGTCAAAAATCTGAAACAAATTATGGGGGTGGGTGGGCATAAGAGAAGATGACATGCAGTAACCTGTACCAAGGGAAAACTGCCTCCTTGGAGGGACGGGGAACAGCACCGCCCAAAATGAAATGGCCTGGGATTTGGGGTTCAGGGTTCTGTTTGTTTGGGTTCTTTTAATCGAATGTATTTGCATAGTGTCATTCACACATTATCTGCATTCACGAACACGCATCAGTGAGTTAGCAGCTTCCCCACACCACTAGCTTGGCACAGGCGAGCAGCACATGCAGAGAATGGAAAAGAGTATGAGATAGAGGGAATTAGAGACTTCTCTTGAGTACATTTCTCTCAGATGAGAGACAGCAGGAGGATCCATCCTCAGCTTCCCAGGGGGAGCTGAAAGAGCTTCACCCAGGGAGGAGAAGACCCGATTGTCATGGGGACTCTGGTGTAGTACAGGGCAGGTACTTTGGTTCACATGTGCTAAAATACAAGAAAAGACCATTTCCAGGTCCAAAGGTCTCTGCTTTTTCAGCTCCCTGTTTTCTTGCAGGCACCAGTTCCTCGGCAGACTAAAGGGGCTGTAGCTTCATCTCTGTCACCTGTTCCCAAGTCTATGTGACATCCTCAGCCAGAGCCTGGCTACACCAGTCCCCTGTGCTCGCTGTGTGAAACATCAGTCCTGCCAAAGGCTTCCTGGTTTTACCAACCCCAGAAGGCTGGAGAAGGCAGATCATTGCTATTATTCATCCCATTGCAGTGAATTTTACACGTGCCAAGCAGAATTGCCATTCCACCCCTCTGGGAGACGTGCAAATGCAGCTGCCCTATCCAGCAGGTCATAGTCCAAATGCACAAACCCTGTAAACAGAGCTTTAACTCCAAAGCCATCTCTCTTTTCTGCGCCTCTTCCAGTCTGCTAGGATCTAGCACAACTGCTGAGAGTCAACGTGGCTGATTTATCCCCGTGAAGCTCTCGTAAGGATAATGACCACTGTATTTAAGGCCAGCTGAATGACCACAGAGAACCTCTCCTAAATATCTCATCAACATTTTTCTGTCCCGGTTAAGTAGCGTAAACATCTTGACTGGCATTATAAAGGGAGTTATGAGTGTTAATAACTGTGATGAGTATCTAAAAGACCTGCCTGTTGTTTG
The DNA here is from genome assembly GCF_000710305.1 of Buceros rhinoceros silvestris. NCBI lineage: Eukaryota > Metazoa > Chordata > Aves > Bucerotiformes > Bucerotidae > Buceros > Buceros rhinoceros. Next base: position 14,022 of record NW_010407358.1, on the reverse strand, counting down.
AAATTACCACAGATTTCAGTTCTAGGTTAGCTTCGACTTTACGGGAGCAGGATCCCTTGTTCCTCTAAGTCACTCCGTTATTGTTCATGACATCTCCACAGGGAAGCCTTACAACAAGAATCTTAATTTGACCAATCTGCCAGCAGCATCTCTCCAGGAGTGGTAGTCTTCTGTGTCAGGAGTCCTAAATTTCCTAACATCCTAATTTTCTCGGCATTGCCCGGTTGCTGGGATGTGAGTCCGGTGCTCCGGGGTGTGAGGAGCTCAGGCAGACCTGTGGGTTGCAGGTAATGCAGCTTCTTTTGGCAAAGTGCCTGCAGCCTCAAAATTTGCAGGGAAGTCATCTCAAAACGCGTGAAGCGTAATTGGTTCAAGAAGTATGATCAGTTCAAGAGCCGTCTTGGAAGTCATGTCCCAGGAGATGCCTTCCAGATTTAGGGAAAAAAAAATTGGATAAAAAACCTGCCTTGCCTTTGGAAAACTATCAAAACCTCAAATATCTTTCTGGATTGACTTCTTAAAATAGTGTGATTCGAGCTACGTGAGCCATTTCCTCTCAGCTATGGCAGAAGGAGGCAGGCTGGAGCTGGAAATGCCTCTCCCAGTATCACCCAGCAAACCTGTAGCTTCTGACTTCTTCCGGTACCAAGAGTAGTGGATGTCCTGGATTCCAGTTTCGTGCTCAGGAGGCCACAGTTCTTCTCCGGACGAGGGAAAGCAGGCTACCTGCAGGCAAGCTCTCAGCCTGCTATCAGTTTCCACCTGGAAGATGTGGGATTTGCTTCAGAAAAATAGTTATGTAGAAGCAGAGAATTTCCAGCGGAGGATTGCGCTGACCTCATAAACAAGGCGAGCGAACCTGTGGGCTCCTTCCCTCCCTTGGTGGAATTAGGTCCATGCAAGGCTTTGCCATCCGTTTCTTGTGGTCTGCATTTATACATATTTTAGTACATAAAACATGCATTTAACATCGCCTTTGAAATAATTCCCTGCCCGTATTTGAAACTCTGCACCATCCTAAGGCAGCGACTGGATGGAAAATAATTGAAACCATTAAGATCAGCTTTTCTTTCAAAGGGGGGGAAAAAAAACCCCTCATTGCTGGAATGTGTCTTTTTCAAATTACGCAGTCCCTGGGATGCCTCCGCCGCTGGTGGGTTTTAATGCTGTAACAAAATTACAACCCATTGAGGTTTTCCAGGGAGTTGTAATATTACATTTCTGACCACGCGGGGCCACGGAGACCCGGCGACGCCTGACTCGCTGGCTTCAGCTCCAGGCAGGGACTCCCATCCACAGGCTGCTTTCGGACATCAATTATGCTCCTACGCTTCCCTTAGAATTGCAATTGGATCTGGGACTCTTCCTCTTCAGTTTTCACCTTACCCAAGCGTAGCAATTATAATCTCTTGCTGTTCCTCATTTAATATGAAGAAGGTGGCTTCGCGTTGGCGCTGGGTAGAGCGAGGGCTGTGTACTGATGATAAAGTTTGACTAAGTTAGGCGATATCTCTTCCCTTTTTTAACAATTTTGTGAATCCCCTGCCTGCTCTCGGGCAAGCCTGCATGAGATTTAACATGTTCATGTTGATATTTTCTATGGGTGGAACTAGTGTGAATAAATATCAGATTAAAAAATCAAATCAATAGTCCCAGTCGATCTCAGATGTACACGTTCCCAAACATCATGCTGTAATTATTAACTGTATTCTGCTGTGGGAGGTGAAGTCACCTGTGCTGGTGTAGAATACATTTCTACGGGGGTAAATACCACATTTTTAGGGATTGTTAATATGTTCAAGCGTGGCTGTTCTCTCCGTCCTCACCCCTGAAGAACGGTGGTAAAATAGGACTGCAAAACTGAAGATGCTGAGCTTGGTGCTGGCTAGCAGTTTGGTTAGCCCACACGGGATACTACAGAAATCCTGGCCATGGCATCAGCAGCAGCCCTGGGACCTCTCCTCCAGACCCAGCCCTGGGGCAACTCTTTGGAAAGGAGCATGTGTCCCCGTTGATGTGCACTTCTGAGATTCCTACCAGTGTTTTGCTTGCGGTGGCAGACCTGGTGGTCATTTCCCACCACATCCCCAACCGCCAGCTGTGCCAAAAATTCCCACAGTCGGCCGTGTAAGTGAACCCTTCCCTGCAGCTCGCTGCCAGTGCTGCGGTTGGGTTTAATTACAGATGCTTCTGCTCCTTGTGAGCACGGATCCTAATTAGATGTAAGTGGCAGAGAAAGCGAGCGTTAAGAGCTGATGTGAGCTGCTGCTTGAGAAATACAACCTGGAATAAAAGAAATTGGGGTCGTCACCTGACTATGCTTCTTTAAAGCTGGTTGTTGATTAGATTGTGTTTACCTGAGTGGCTACAGCTCCTGCCGCCATGGGAGGTTTGCAGCTCCTCAACGACAGGCAGCAACAAGTGCCGGGCAGTGGGCATCCCCTGATGTATTTATCAATTCACAGGTTTTAATTGTCTGGAGGACAATTCAGGACTCTTGGTATTGGGAGAAATACTGGTGATTACAATGTGCTCCCGTATTACCACAACACTATGGGGGAAACTGAGGCACGGCCAAGGTGAAGCACTAAGAGCAGTGCCTTAATCAAGTAAATGTGTGCTTTGGGTGTTGTGCATTGTCCCCTGAATGATGGTTTTGATGCTCCTCTCAATCTAATTCCTTCACAGGACGGGGTAATGCAGAAATAGCTTTTACCTCTTGCAGTCACGTAACCTGGTGGACATTTCAGAATTGAAATTGAATCCTGCAACCTTTTTGAAGGATCTTGCTTCCCCCTGAATATTGCTGCTGCTGCACGAGAGTAAGACACAAGGCTGTGTCAAGGAAGGAGATGGAGTCACCATCCTTGGAGGTATTTAAAAGACATATAGATGTGGTGTTGAGGGACGTGGTTTCTACATGTCCCCTGCTTCTCTATGACAAGGCTGTGGGAAAGCCCATTAAAGACCTTACTAAAGCAAGGAAACTAGCATGCCTTGCTCTTCCCTTGCCGCAGAACCAGTCAAACCATCACACAAAGCAATTGGGCTAGTCAGGAGTGGTTTGCCCTTGGTAAATCTGTGATAAATATTCCCAACCCCCTCCTTGTCCTACGCCTGGAGAAAAGGCTTCCTACTGCTGTCAGCCTGGAGCTGCTCAAGGTCTGAAAGTTATCGTTGGCAGCACACGGCCACCAGAAGACATGAGGCTGTGGAAGAAAGAGTTGGTGCAGCTGCAATGGGGACACACCTTTCAGGTCTCCCCGTGGTGTGGGTGTGACTCAAGAGACCCTGCAGCAGAGCCGGAGGATGACCCCACTTCTCCAAGCCTCGATTCAACAGGCACCATTGGGCGGTGACTTTCACCGATCACGACTTTCACTGAAGTCAACAAGCTTCCAGGGAGATGAGAGTCCTCCTAAGAACAGCTTGCAAGAGGAACGCTTTGATGAGAAACAGAGAACGAGCCAAGCTAACAAAGAATTAATTACTAGCACAAAAAAGCCCTCAAACAAACTAAGAAAGTCTGTCGAATCGTGTGGCTGAGGTTTGTGTACTGCCGCAAACTCAAGAATCACTGTTGCGTGCAGACATGGACGTTGTGTGGGTTTCTCTCTGTGCAACAGTCGTAAGTTTAAAAAATTTATTGATTTTATAATTAAGGAACTCTGCAATACATAAAGTTAAAAGCCATGCAAACAGATACACAGAGACCACATAAAGATAAACAAACATTCAGATTTAACACAGAGTAAGTGCAATAATCACCCATAAATGTAGTAATCACCAACTGTTTAATATAGATCAGTAGCAAACAAAAGAAGAGATGGAATGGAAATTGTTGTTTGTACTAGAGGAGCTGCAGAGGCCACAACCAAGATCACACCTCTGTTATGCCAAGCAGCCCCCACATACATAATGAGAGGCAGAGGCAGCCCTTGATGCAAACAGCTCCAGAAACTCACTCCAGACTCGGGAAGAAGTAGTGGAAGTGGAGATACGCTCCCGTCCCAAGGTCACCAGCCTGCTAGGGCAAAGCTGAGCCCTCCTGATGCCCAGATCCATCTCCACCAAGCAGCATACTAATGAGATTAAACTGGCAGTTGGTTTTATTTCAGGCATATAATAAAATTTCCAGGAAAAATAATGCAATTACTTCCTGAGCTGTTTTGGCAGTGGTAGAAGGACTTTTTCAGCCAGTGGCCGTGGGAGACCTGAGTTCATGGATTGCCCAGCTGCAGGGGCACTGGTGTGTGAGGTGAGCCTCTCCATCCACCCTTCAAAGCTTTTTTTTCTGCTCTTTAGACATCACAAAATGTTCGCTGAGCAGGAACTGTGAAGAAAGTGTCCCAGCAAGAAGCTCACAGAGTCGTTTTTCTTCTCCTGTGTCAGTCACAGGGTAGGATTCACCTCATTTAACTGGAGATGCTTATATTTAAGATTCTCACCTCACAGCCTCCTTTGAAGCTCAGCAGG